>NC_088889.1:44009360-44249360 GCF_037157495.1 Lathamus discolor
CAGGTGTATTTATTCTTTGTCTAAGATGAAATTCAGTCTGTACAGTTCTCAGTCTTAGATAGATGCCCTTACCATTAATATATGCTACCATTATATAAATAGTTTATGACCCAGTTCCTTCACTGTTATTTCAAACTTTAATGTTTCATTATTTTCTAACAAAACCATACTCTAGAAACAGACATTTTAATCAGCTTAATTATTCTCAAAAGTCATAAGCAAACAGATATATTACATCTGTATTTATACCTGTCTTAAAGTTTCATTTAATTGGATTCATTAATGAAATTTGTATTTTTGTGTACCACCATGTCTTTCTGCTGCATCCCTTTGATTTTATAAACCATTTTGCACTCATAAGTTTAATACTAGGCACTATATAGCGAGTTACATTAAAGATATGTTAAAGATTGTAGTCAAACTTCACTCTATGGTATCTTTAGGATTAATTTCCATTGATTTTAGCTGCCATAGGTGGGGTTGGTTTCCTTAGGAAGAGGTTCTTCCTTTCTAAATAATTAGTAGTGGTCATAAGTACAAGAGATTTTCCAAAATCCAGATAACCACAAAGAATATTGTCCTCCTAAGGCTGAATTACTAGCTCTCACAGAACTTAATAGGATTTTTTTAGTATGCACATTCAAGGACAATATTTGGTCCTTGCTGAGGATAAGCATGCAATGTAAGTTCTGCCAGTGTAATATATACCTGACCTTCAATATCCCAGCTATTTCAGATGTGTGCCTGTCAGGCAAAACTTTTCAGTTGTGGCAAAATATATGGTGGTTTTGTGAAGTGGATAAAACATCAGCAAGGAATTAGTCTATGATGAGAACTAGGCCTGAAACAGTTGGTGCTTCACCTTTTTTTAGTTGCGTTTGTCTGGGGTCTTTTTTAATCTGTGTTAAAATTAATTACATTCTCTGTAGCATTAGAACTACAAAACAGAGAAGCTTTTCTACAAAATAAAATAGACAGAGCGGTTCCTATTTCTGCAAGTGGTCCTTTTAGGATGGAAGGTGAGAGGGATCTATTCCAAATCTTATGCTTTAAATATCAAGAAATGAGCTGGGATTCTGGTTACGATTGACATTGAGAAGGCTGAGGAACTTAAGATTTTTTTATCAGTTTTCATTGGCAATTGTTCTTCACCCATCTCTCTAGTCCCTGAATCTCAGGGCAGGAACTAGGGGAATGAAGTCCGACGCATTGTAGTTGAATATCAGATTGAAGACCACCTAAGGAACCTGAACATACATACATCCATGAGACCTGATGTGATGCAATCCAGCTGGGATGCAATTAGGATGTTGAAGATGTAGTTGCTAAGCCACTCTCCAACATATCTGATATTAACAGTGTCCCCTACTAAGAAAAGACCCTCAACATTAGAAGTATGAAGACTGTATTTTACCTTCATGATCAAATTGAGACACACCAGTGATTGCATGGAGAGAAGTTTGGACTCCAGTTATCTGCTTGAAATCTATACTATAGTGCTATAGACAAATGTAAAGACTTACACCTCCAGGGCTTTTTGGCCAAAACCTGTCACCACAAAGCTAATTCATTTACAGAATGTTTACCAAACCCATCAACTATATCTAGATAGTTCCTGATTTATCACAGATGAACTGGTTACAGAAGATTTTAATGCAGTTATAATCTCAATGAACATGGATACGCAAGTCCTTTCTGAAACAAGTCAGGGTTGCCTGAGAAATTAGTCTACCGTGGAAAAAGGAAGAAGTTTGCACATAATCTACAAATTTTTCCATCCATTATAGAGGCTATAAAAGACATTACCAAAGAATCCAAATATATATTTTCTTGCAGTAGCATCTTTATAGAAATAATGGGGTTTACACTTTTAAACTGATTATGTATTGTAAACACAGGTCCGCACAGTGAATGCCACATTATATATATTTACATCCAATTCCTTTATAGGCACTTTTATAACCTCTGCAGTGTATACGTGAATATAGTGCATAACAAGTTTTTTTTTTTTCAAATGGAGGACATTAAGATTGCGTTTATTGCATTAAGTGCTTCTGAAAAGACTTCTGGAATGTTCATGACTGCAGGGTATGTCCTCTGTTATTTCTTTTAATGAAAGCAGTCCACCAATTTGTAGGTGATTCAAAACTGCAGCAGAGGGCTACAGTACTGCACACAGACATTCTTGGTTGACATTAGTTTGTGTCATCAAAATAATTTGACGTACTGCAAAGCAAAACACATCTGAACAGAGACAATATGTTCTTATGCCAAAGGCACTTTTCCTGCTCCAGATGAATGATATGTGGCTTCATGTGGTTTTCATTAATGGCTTCAAGAAGTGATTTTGGCAGTGATGACATAGATCACATAGATCATGAGGGATCTAAAAGAGAAAAAGCTTTTAAAGAAGGAAGCAGGTTTTTTAGTAAGAGTTTCAAACAAGTACAACAAATTTGAGAGAACTTAGTAGATCTTGCACACACACACACACACACACACACACACACACACACACAAATAAAATAAATTGTCCTGAGAACAAATTGCCTAAAAGATAGAAAACAAAGATATGAATAGATGAACAATTTGGTCAGTTCACAAGTTAAAAATGGTTTACCAGTTGTCCTTACTAGGCCTGTACAATGGCTGGCTGCTGTGGAGTATTTGTAATAACATGGAACAAAATCTCTAGTTAGGCTGTGCCAATACGACTGTGATGATTTTAAGTAAAACGAGTCAAGGGTTTATGAAAACTAAACTTCCCTGTTCATGAGTATAAGGTAGCATACCTTAGAAAGTATATTTTGAATTACGAAGCGTAATCTAAATGTAGGGCTTCGGGGGAGGCAGATATGAAAAGAGAAAATCAACGAAGAAAAAAACAAAATGTTTACATATACATAAAAAATGCGGTTGAAAGTGATTCTAGGTATATCATAGTGATATTCTGTAAGCCAACAGTACAGCTTCACCTTCCATGTTGACAATTTCTGATCACTCTGCCCATAAATTATATAAAACCTGAAATGTTGACAAAAAACCCTGAAAACCCCATGAATTATATAAAACCTGAAAAGTGACAAAAAGGTGTTTTGAAAAGATGAATAGCAATTGACGTGACAAAGGCACAGGTAAAACATGCTTCTATTCACATGCTTTCAGAGAATAACAAGATTTCTGCTAAAATGAAATGGTTTTTATGCTGAACTTTCCATAAATTGAGATATTTTTCTACTCTTAATCCAAAAGGTTAGAAAGGTTCCTCATTATGTAGGTTATAACATTATTTTCTGGCTACAACATTTTCTGAAGCAGTGACACAAGCTACCATCACAGACAAGCTCCAGGGTACTGGAAGCCAGAAGGATAGCACAGGAAAAAATAAAAATATGGTATTAATTCTATTTTAATTTTTGCTGAAGTTTATTAGAATATAATTTAATAAGTCTACTTGATGCATTTTTGCTGGCACATTAAGGTTTCATAGATCTAGACTGTGTCACTTTAACAAACTTCCTTCAAATTACTCTTAATTTCCAGATACTGTTCGTATTTTCCTGCCTTTTAATTTCTGTATTGTCTTGCATACTTATGGGAATTCCTTTCAGAATAATCAAAGCTTCCAATAGAGCTTGACAAATGGTGTTATTTTCTAATAGAACTCATTGTATACTTGTGTTTCTTTATCTATTCTAAGTTGTCTATAGTTACCATTCATTAATAAAAATATTATTTCAATAAAAGACACAGAGAGACAGAGGGAGAATAGCAGGAAAAAAGAAAGGAGAGAAAGGAAAAAATGTAAGAAAAGAGGAAGGGAGGGAGAATTATTCTAAAAGAAAATTTATTAGAATCATAGAATGGTTTGGGTTGGAAGGGACCTTAAAGATTATCCAGTTCCAACACCAATGCCACAGTCAGGGACACCTTCCACTAGACCAGGTTGCTCAAAGCCCCATCCAACCTGACACTGAACACTTCCAGGGCAGTCACAGATACTCTGGATAACCTGTTCCAGTGTCTCACCATCCTCACAGTGAAGAATTTTTTCTAATATCTGATTTAAATCTCCCTTCTTTCAGTTTAAATAAGTTCCTCCTTGTCTTGTCACTACTTGTTCTTATAAAAAGTCCCTGTCAAGATAATTAATCCTATCAAACGGAAATATTGATATATTGATAATAAATCCTACTATATTGATAATAAATCCCATCAAATGGCACTTTCATGATTTTTACCAAGTAATTCTCTAAACTACTGTCTTTACCCTTTTTAATATGTCAGCTTTTATTCTATTAAAATATATTCCTTATTTTGTGCTTTTCTTTTCCGGTGATTCCACACTGAGACTTATTTGTTGGGTCACAATACTTATATTTATTTTTTTTTTTTTAACATTTAGATGGTTAATCACAGTTATGAACGAATATTCCCTTACTAGAACATACCAAAACAGTTTTTCTGGATAAGAACTTCCAACGTTTGTTGCTATGTTCCCATAATTTTTTATTACTTTGTACAGATTACTGTCAAACAGTAGCAGCCTTCTTAATTCTGTTTATGTTTTTCTTATTGCTGAATCCTTTGTATTATTTACTTCATAAAATCAATTTTTTAATTTATAGCATGTATGACAAATTCTTCCTGTTCCCTTCCTAGAGGCTTTTATTACTCTAAGAAATGTCAGGGTATTTCAAAGATGGTTGCATACACAGATTTTTTGGCATGACTAAAGGCACAGTGGAGATAAGCTGAACAACAGTAAAAATTTAGTAGTAAAGAGAATTGGAGTATTCATGCTGCTCATTCATGTTTTTGTGCGCAACCACAACAGCCAACATGTGATTGCAATAATCAGAACATGCAGTTTTACTCGGAAAGACATATTACTCGCAATTATTTTTACAGTTCTTGAAGTCTGTATAAAGCAATTTAAATATATTACTTCAGGACTGTGCACAGCTGATTAGCATGCATAGACAGTGATATTTTTTTTTCCAGAAACTAATTTCAGACAAGATATACAGTGGTTGTGTCTCCCATAATGCCTGCACTTTAGCATTAAGTAAAGTCTAGCGTATTGTCTCTACCAGTAGCTGGTGGGTATATTTTCCTCCAGAATGCCTTTTTTCATTATAACAGAAATTCCTTTCTACTGTTATTCAGTGCATGCCCCTTGACCACAACGTAATCCTTGAAACGCTGTTATCAAATTAGCATTGATCATCACAGCAACTCATCACTGCGTTAGTGGAGATTTTCCCACATGCTTCAAGAAAACTTGGATTGAACCTTTAAGGAACCTATCTTAATTATTACCAGAAGCAGTTTCCATTATTACTTATCAGACTTCGTTACACTGGGCTCCATTTTGACTTCTTTAAAAAAAACGAAAATGAAACCAAACCAAACCAAACCAAAAATTCAACTGCTTTCATCTGTTTCTTTGAAGCAAATTGTCATCAGGAAGACTGCAAACTGTTACTGCTTCTCAAAGTATAAACATCTACAGCAGTTAAATACAAATGTAAAAAAAAAAAAAAAGGCAAGAAGAGAAGGAGCGTATGACTAATTCTTTCCTGAAAGAACACACTTCATACACCATTACAGCCTTCTGTCTTTTCCTGAGAAATATAAATATGAAATATTTTTCATTCTTCACCTTTCTAGTTGCCATGAAGATATACACATAGCGTCATTGATTTTAACAATAGTTATTTGTAGTGTTTGTCTCCTGCTGTTACTGTCCTTTCTTTCCTCATTTATTTCTGAGAGCTGTAATTCCCCATACTGAAACTGAATGAACGGAGTAATTTCAAGAGATGAAAAGGAGCTTATTGAGCAAGTAAGTGCTATAAGAGGTAATGTGTTCATAAAAATATTCTCACATTTTCAATATTATGTAACTTAATAATTGTAATAAAATTACCCGTGACAGGTAGCATTTTTATATTTCTGTTTTGATAGTTTACTTGTACCTTTTAATAAAGAAAACAATAGTTATACAGGTGAAAATGCATTGCATTGGATCCTTTTTTATTACTTAGTAAATCTGTAGAGAGAGGCAAAGTCCAATGAGGTCAGTGCATTGATACATATATATCATATATATACAGTACTTTAAGAGGGATTAACAGAAACCAGATGTTTTAAGCACCTTAAATTTGAGTGTTTTAGAGATTTTTTCAAATCCTCTTCACTATTATTCACACTGATTTCAGAAAACTTGGAAGAAAATAAAAAATATTAAAGTAAAAGGTACGCAAAATACTATCTATTAGACTATGCTTTTTTAATTAAAACATTCAGACGTTTTCCTTTGTATTTCCTTTTAAAATTGCAGCACTTCAGATTTTACTGGTTTTGCCATCAGGGCAAACATCCATTCAGGGCCTACACATGCCTAAAGAATACAGGACTAGGTAAGAAGAGATTTAAGATTCTACTTACTTAAGAATTTTTCAGCGCCCATTCACTCCATGAAAGTCAAACTGCTTTAGCCCTATCTCAGGATATAAAGAAATTACAATCTCTTTGATATTTGAAGCACAATAGAATACAGCTGGCTCTACTGTATAAATAGAAAATTGAAATATTTCCAGTCATTTAGAGTGGTTTCAGGCCAATGTCCCTGTTTTCCTTTTTTTTCCCCTTTGCATTCTGTTATTCTGGAATAACCAAATTCACTAGATAAATATCAGCACTTTTCAAAACAAACTTTCAATGTCCTCATGTGTGCTTTTATTTGCGATGTTGACTTACACTAGATGAGGTGGCCCATTATAATTCTAGAGTTTGTCTCACCACTACAGTCAATAAAGCTACCATGTAAAAAGGGCAAAATGCCACTCTTATTTGTTATATATGCTCCTAGCATTTTTCCCTGCGCGTCATATCTGTCTGCTTCACTGTCAAAACATGTTTTTACTACTAAAGCAGTAAAAACTAACGGAGTGTCAGCCAGATTCCAGTCTCACATTTTATCAGCAAAATTGTCACATTTTAGTGACAATGACTACATGAGTCATTGAAGGTTTTGATTTATAAAAAAGTATTTAATAAAAGGTTAATCAATAGTGTTTTGAAGTAGAGAGATTCATTATAATATCCAGCTATACAACTGTAAAACTCTTTCAAACTTTTTGTTAAACTGATCTGATTAAAAGCCCATTGGAAGCCATTTGAAAAGATTTTCCATTCCAAGCGCTAGATTCAGTACCAGGAAAATATTGGTAACTGTATTGGGCTAACCTTTTCTTTTCCACTTCAGCAATTAAGCTGTAATGAGCAGCTTGAAGTACTGAAATTCTACCAATTCTTCGTGTAAATGAGTCAGTGTTTAATTGAGAGCACTGTGCTGTTGTTTTGGTGTTTTCATATGAAAAAATCATCTGTGCTTATAGAAAATGCATAAGTACTAATTTATAAATAATGCCTAATGCAAACCTATTCTCTTGTACTGAAAGCAATGTTTGCTATTAACCTGAATTAGGCCAAGAATGAATGTATACTAAAAAGGCTGTTGATTTTCTAAATATTTTCAAATTTTTATGTCCTAATTCTATGATTTTGAAAAGATACAAATACTTTCCATTTGAGATATAATGGCATAGTTGTTCCTAAAATGATTTGCTAATTATGTTTTTAAAGATTTAAATGAAGACTATAATTTTTTTAAATTATTCAGTGTTTTATTTTATGCTCAAGGTATTTTTTTATTTTATACTACAAATATTTATACTTTTGTATAGTTTATGAAATGTTTCTTGTCTATTTTCCCTTTCACCTCAGAGCTGTGTTTAGAGACTGACTATTAGAGCTGCAAGTTTTAACTGATATTGCTGAAAGAGATTTGAGATTTAGGAGCCAAAGGTCTTACGGCTTACTTTCAACATCTACATCTTCAGAATAGCCATGTAATATGATGTGATATTGCTTCTTCCACTGTCTATGGTTGCTAGGCATTCCTACTATATCTGTTACTTTACACCTTGCTGGTTTTTTTCACTGTCACCAATAGTTATCTATTTCTGTACACTGACTCAGTACTTATATGTTTTTTGTGTGTGTAGGATTTAGAGAAGCCTAGATATCTCTTCTAAAATACAGCAAATATTTTAATTACTGTAGTCATGGAGTCCTTACAAATAAACGGGATGTTAAAACTAGATTGTCCTCTGATCTTGATTTCAAAGTATCTTATGCCCATTTTATTGGTGAGGCACCTCAACCACAGTGGAATCTAATGGCTTTAACACCTTCATCAAATACTATTTGTATTAAAAATATTTTCTTTTTTCAGAGGCCTATCTTCTATTTTAGAAGAGCAAACTTCAGCTTGCTCAGAGCTCAGTTGGGAGGCATTCTGTGGGAAGTTTCCATGGATGATAAAGAAGCTAGTGAGTGCTGGGAGCTTTTCAAGAATGCTTTCCCGGAGGTGCTGAAAAGGAAGAGGTTCTCAACACTTTTTTCACCTGTCTTTACAAGCACTGTTGGACCTCAGGCCTTAGGAAGAAAAATCCAGGTTGATACAAACACAGACCCACAGTCTATGAAGGAAGAGTTGGTATGTGAAATATTATAGGAGCTTCACCCCTACAAACCGATAGGCCTTGACAATATCCACCTGAGGGTGTTAAGAGAACTGTCTGACATTGTTGTGAGGCTAGTCTCCATAATCTTTGAGAAGTCCTGGAATCCAAGAAATCCCAGAAGAGTGGAAGAAGGCTACATGGGTGCCATCTGCAAGAAGGGCTTAAAGGAAAATTCAAGAAATTATAGGCCCATCAGTCTTACCTCAGTCCCAGGGAAAGTTATTAAGTGAATCCTCCTAGAGATTCACTAATCCTTCTATCACAAGTCAAATCAAACACATGATTAGGAAAAGCCAGCACTGGTTCACCGGGGCAAATCATGCTTGACAAATCTGATTGCCTTCTACAACAAAGTAACCTTCTCCATTGACGTGGGGTGAGCAGCAGACATTGTTTTTCTGGATTTCTCCAAGGCTTTCGATATGGTTTCCCACAGCCTCCCTCTAGAGAAACTTATGTGTTGTGCTCTAGACAAGTGATCTGTGCAGTGGGTGGGGAACTGGCTGACTGCACCCAGAAAGTAGTGACTAATAGCTCCTTTTCAAACTGGTGACCTGTCAACAGTAACATTTCCCAGAGATGCCCTGATGAAATTTGATGATGGTACCAAACTGAGTGGGGAAGTGAACACTTTGGAAGGTAGAGTCAACCTGCTGGAAGAGCAGGATAGGCTGGAAGAGCAGGATAGGCTGGAAGAGTGGCCTAAAGAGAGCCTTATGAAGTTCAACAAGCACAAATGCAAGGTCTTGCACCTGGCAAAACATAGTCCAGGAGTTCAGCACAGACTGGGATGAAGCCAGCTGGGGAGCAGCTCTGCAGAAAAAGAGATTCTAACTGAACACGAGGAAAATTTTTCACACTGAGAGCAATCAGCCATTGAAATAATTTCCTCAGGAAAGTGGTGGATTTCCCAACTTTGGACACTTTTAAGATTTAGCTGGACAAGGTTCTGAGTCATCTTGTCCAGACCATGCTTTTGCAAAAAGATGGGGAGAGATGATCCTTGAAGTCTCTTCCAACCTAGTATTCTATGATTCTACTAAGCAGAAATTTAGTAGAAGTTAGAAAATACATTTGATATGCTATCTATGTTGCAAACTTTTTTCTTAAATTGTTCTTTAAATTTTTAAGATTGATTATACTGGTTTATAGATAAATCATATACTACCATTTTATGAGTTTTAATTACATTTTAATATTTCTGGTATTTGCTTCCTATTACACTGGACTTACAATTGCTATTGGTATTTCTGTGCTTTTATCCGTTAAATAGAAAACAGAAAAAATTGCAAACTCTTTTTCTTGAAAAGTTTTAAAATCTTTAAATACGGAATATACTCAGGAAAATGAAAGACTTTGTTCTTTACCAATGGAGAATTTCTATTATTGAGAATAAAAAGATGACACGCACACTACAAATTTCAACCTTCTGGGAACCTACAGTAGACAATAGCATGTTACTGTCTCCTTCTGTGAAAAGGTGGCACAGATTCAGAAATCTATTAAATTTATCTTCCAAAAACTAATATCTTTTTGTCTCTCAGATTACTGTTACAGGGCTTTTTCATATGCTAACATATTTTAACATATTTCTGAAGCAGTATTAATCACACATTACCTGGAGCCTGTCTGTGATATTGGCCCATTTGTAACCCATTGTAACTACAATTGGGTTAATTTTTCCTCTCCAGATAGTGATTAATTGTCAATAAATTCTGAGTATCTTCTCTAACAATGTGATCTTTCAAGAGTCATGGGATAGCAGGTCTGTGATAATGATTCAGCTACAATAATGTACCTGATTTTTTTTCAGAATGTATTTCAAGCAACAGTAGAAGAAGGAATGAAAGAAGCTTTAAAAAGTGTGTCTTTCATTGAAAGAAATTTCACTCAGGAGAGTGATTGCAAAACTGTAAGACGAGACTATTTCATTCTAGTCTTCTGTGTGATCTGAGTCGTGACCTAGGCCATTGAAGTCTTGGGCTAAAACACAGCATATAGCAAATGGTCACTCCATTTTTCTTGAACAGTGATAGCCATCTAACTCAGTGTAAGTGCTTCCAGAGGAAGATTCACAGCAGCAGTCCAAGATATAACCTTGTTGTAAACACAATAAACAAAATTAGAAGGGAGCATTCTGATTAAACTCTAACTCCTCTCAGCTCTTTTCTCCATTCTGACATAATTCAGCTTCCCTGCACTACAGAAGATATTGCAGTGTCCTCTTGAACATTGCATTTAATGTTCCTTTCTCCCTCTAGCTGCTGCAACCAAACAAAACAAAAGATCTATCCACAGATTTAACTCCTGTCTTGGGTCAGTCAACATGTGAAAGGAGACTTCTATATTCTTGTTAACACAATAGATTGAAAATCATAATTCTAATACTCTGAAATCATAATATTGGCCATAAAGCCTGAAGGAATTTTTAGCAGCTCTTGCAGATCACCCATGTTTCATGATATGTTGAAAATTTAGTGTTAATTGTGTGATAATGTCTATTTCCTATAATTTTCCTGTTCTGCTCAGAACTCTAGTTGTCTTCCTATAACTTCTCACATATACTTAACCTTTGCTACTGTATCATCTCCAACAGTTTGTCACAGTCCCCTGTTCTTCTGATCCTCTTACATTGCTCTCTCCTGATTATTTTTCTTCTTTAACTATCTTAAGCTTTTCAGCCAGAGTGCATAAAGAGCACTAATTTATGTAAGTAACATTATCATATCAAACTATACTGAATACAGTTGATTGCTAACTAACATTATTCTCAATAAGACAACCACAGAAAAAAGAAAAAAAAGATTATATATATTTTTTAATATAAGCAGAACAAGTTTGCTTTTGCAGAAAGATTTTCTTCTGTAAATCAGTATGAAAGCAGGGGATAAAACTAGGTAATGATTACCAAAGTACTGTATGAAATAGGTAGTTTATTAACTTTGATCTCATCCATAATAAGCTTACGTCAATATAACTAAGAGCCAAGACTAACATACTGCTGAGCTTGAAACAATAAGGTCCTTTTTTAACAATGTAAAAATATATGTAGAATATATCCCTGCCAACTGTTAAGTTTTATTGTGAGCTTGCAATACCTAGCTTTCATTAAATAAAAGGTTCTAGCTTTTACTGAATAAAAGGTAGGGCTTCAGTTTTCATGGCAGCGACAACAACAACAAATTCTCTGTGTACCACTGCAGAAAAGCAGCCATGGACAGAAACCCATAGCAGTAACCATTTTCAGCAGCAGCTTTCAAATTCTTTCAAGAACACAGAATCTTAAATATCACAGCACTGACAAATTTCTGCAGAAGTTCTACACAAAATCGAGCTGGTTGAAAAAAATTATAAGGGTCTACAATACAAAGCATAACAACAGATGGACTAATAAAAAATTCTATCATTTCAGTATTAGACTTTCATTAAGTGGGCATGGATGCTACTCCTACCCAAGGTCTAATAGCGTGATTGCATCCTAACCAGTTAATTACCTCCTTTCAGACTCAGCTTCTTCCACTTCTGGAATAAATCTCTAAATTTAACTTAGAAAATTGGTGCTTATAATCCATTCTTTATTAATAAGCCATTTATCTGTTCTACTGTCCGGTACAGCTGGGGAAGTTTGGGCATGAGTTTTTCCTAAAACTGTAGCATACTTAGAATATTTACCAGGGGATCATACTTTAAATGCCTTTACTATGCTCCCAGATACTCTCCATGGAAGAAAGGGGACATAAAGCCATGTATCTCCTATTTGATTATTAGTTTTACTGACATAACATTAGGTTAAAATTATGCTGAACATTAATCATAATGTTCAGTATTCATAAACTGAGGTGAATGTAGATAACCTGAGCTTGACATTACTATCTGATGCTTGCAAATATGCTTGGCATGGAATTTCCAGTCTGTTGAGGCCTCCTCCGCGGTGAATATTGGCTCTATAATCAAATGGTGATTGCTTAGAAAGGTCATCTAGTGATAACCAATGGCAGAATTTGCAGTCAAACAAGTTTAAATTAAAAATAAAACGTTGTTAAAAGAATATATCACTGGATCCTCCGTTTGCTGATGCCTCTTAATCAAACTTTGAACTTTTCTAGTGTGTATGTCTTAGTTAAGCATAAGACACTGAGCTCAGGATAGAAGAAATTGTTTGAAAATGACAAAAACTGCTTTCATAAATCCAGCAAATGTTTGATCTTCAGACCTTAGGCAATATGAACAAATCTCACAGCATTCATGGATACATAGCTCTGTAAACTTCAGAAAGTCCCTTCTCAGTATGAACTAAATTCTGCTCATTTAACTCACATGGAGTTAATCTGGTTATTTTCTTTTAAAGTTCTTTTCTATGTACAGTGGACTCACACTTAGTTTGTCTACAGCATAACACAGCAAGTGCTGTACCTTCAACACTCAAGCTTCTAATTTTCAACAATCATTTTTTCACACATTTTTTTAATGTACTGCCTTTGTGTGCACAGTATAATTCAGTGAAAACTTATCTCCTCAGTTCATAGACGTATGCTACAAATACATAATTAAGCTCATCCTGACACACTGAAGAAACATGACTGGAGAGAAAATTAAAGCCTCTGAAGAAATATATGGTCAGAATATCTCCACTTATTCACTTTGCAAGTTCATCAACTGATCTTGCCTTATTAATTCATACTTGCTGCCAACTCTGGTGTTAATTTTCATGAATACCACAATACTACATTTATCAGAAGCCCAAAAAAGAAAAAAAAAAAAAAGGCTTACAAATAACCTGTAAAAAAGCTTTTGACACATTGCTTATATCAATACGTAATGCACATTTTCCCTGTATGTTATACTAAGAAATTTATGGTAAGAATACAGCAGATCCTGTAACAGCCAGCTGAGTAACTGACATATAAAAGAAACCCAAACCAGACATGTATTTAAAAACAGATTTTATTAAAAAGGTCCAAGTTTTTTCATATTTCTAAGTTAAATAAACTTGGCTAGTTAAACGTATTAAATGAAATCCCATGAACAGCTTAAGCAAGCTAAAAGAGGATAAAAGATTTTTTAGAACAATTATTGATAAACCTATAAAAAAACCCAAAACACCTGTGTCAACCAATGTACACATAAAAAGCCCACGGAAGAAACAAGGTTTATTCTCTTTATTCATTCCATTTAGGTTGCCATCCAGCAGTTGCTCACATTGAATCAGAGGAACATTTTCTTTATCTATAAGTATGCAAAACAGCAGGGAAATAATTGTCACAGAAAAACATTACTGAGGTATTTTGTTTTGCCAACATCAAATGAATTCTTTTTTTTCATTTAGTATTTCTAGTCAAAGAAGTTATTAAAATTTTGCCTTAAACACAATTCCCCTTGCAACTGACTTTGCATCACCTGAGAATTTCTTGTATGCTATACATGCATCTGTCTGTCTGTCTCTCTCTCTATTTATCTATTTATTTTCATAGCTGTTTGTGTTATCTGTTTCTTTTTCCACAGATTATTAAAACATTTCAGTTTTAGTCCTCTAATGTCCTAAAAAATCAAGCTTTGGAGTACCTCACTCAGGTAGTCATACTTCTGCAAATCATAGAATCAACTAAGTTGGAAAAGACCTTTAAGATCAAGTTCAACCATTACATCAGGACTGCCAATACCACCACTAAACCATGTCACTGAGGGCCTCATCTATACAGTTTTTGAACATCATCAGAATCTTAGTCCAGAAGATTTAGAATCATAGAATCATTAGGATAGTTTGAGTCGAAAAGGACCTTAAGATCATCTAGTTCTAATCCCCCTGGCTTGAGCAGGGGCACCTCACAACAAACCATGTCAACCAGGACTCCGTCCAACCTGGCCTTGAACTCTGCTAGGGATGGAGCATTCACAACTTACTTGGGCAACCCATTCCAGTGCCTCACCCATTCAGTGCCTCATTTCACACAGTCAACTTTGACTTCTCACACATGTAACTAGCTGGTTGTTGAGTAAGAATATAAATCTGATTTTTGTCTTCCTTAATTTTTAAACTAATACAGAGATTTTATTTTAATGGCAGTAGCAGACTTGGGATCTAGGGTTTCATTCATAATGTTCAATAACCTGACTAATCCATGTTTTGGACTTGACTTTTTATATTTTTTTTCTTAACATAAGAAAGATAAAATTTTAAAATTACTTGACTAGTAAATAATATTTGTAGGTTGCATTCATAGAATGTTATCCAGCTCAGTAATAAATACTTTGTTTAATTTTCTCTCTTCAGTTCTATGCTATTTCATGTTATCTTTCTGGTCTTACAGATTCTAATGAATTTCATATCCCTTTTTTTCAAGAATTGCCTCCATAACCATGCAAAAGATACTATCATAGTAACATAGATTTCTAAAATACGCTTATATAGTAAAGCTAAAACTATGAAACACAACATAATAAGAATCACAAAAGTCAAAGACACAAGAATATTTGTTACAGATTTATAATATCAAGCATTTTAAGAAAATAGAATGTATTCTGGGGGCCTTGATTATTAATATTTTAATGCCTAGTGTTAACAATGTTGCTTTAACATCTGTTCTGAAATTTTTATAGCTCAATAAAGTAGGTACCTTTTAAATCTAAAAAATATGGTTATTTCATATTTTGGATGGCATCATAATTTCCAAATAAATACCACTCATAGTGGTCATCATTCATTTTGAAATGCATGTGATGGTGTAATATATAGAGAAAAGGCAGAGAAGTACCTTCATGACCTTCTCTAGACATTGATCCCTTTTTAACAGTTTTAGAATAGAAACTGAAGGTATAGAATATGAATATTAAAACCCCAGGTAGAAGAAATCTGATGACAAAAAGCATGTAGAAGACAGCTAAGACATGGTGTGAAGGAGGTCCAAAAGATCTCATCCATGTCCCAGGAAAGAAGAGGAGTCATAAGTGAGCTGTTGGTAGAAGAGGCTATTAGAAATTGATCCAGTGTTTCTGGGAAGTGCATCAGTTGACAAAGAACTAAGTGTCGCCAGTATAACTGAGGTCTGAATCAAGCAAGAAATATGACTTAAGCTTCTACAGAGAATAGACCCTTCCACCTCCCAGACCACGTGTAGTCCATATCAGGATGGATCATTTCAGTAACCGCAGCAAGATAAAGCCTTGGATTTTATTTATGGTAGCTCACAAAATAATTCTTCATCTTTAATTCTTTTATGTGTATTCCATTAAAATTGGATGTGCAGTACTCTAAAATAGAGCTGTCTCTTATTCTCTTAAAAAAAAAAAGATGGCTAGACTAAGATTTTATAAGTCAAAAAAGATTGCAGCTGAGTTATGAACTGTTGAAGTCCTTGAAATGAAAGTGAAGAAATGCTAATCCAGCTCTAAGTTTAGTCTGCCCTACTTAATATTAGTTTATTAGTGGGGAAAAGGACATAAAAAGTGCAAAATATTTGCTTTTTTTAGACTCACTAGGAGACATTATGCATGCATAAGACAGCTGGTATATTGATTTCAAAATTGCATAGATTTGTTTTAGATGTATTTCATTAAATGTTTAGCTTACAGCTAGATGCAGCCATTCACTGATAGGAGAAAACAGCATACAAAATCTTTTCCCATCAACAATTCATGCAAGCATTATGTCAACTGAAAGTCAAATTATTTCAAATTTTAGGACAATATTAATCTGTGTCCAAATAGTTATACCTCATGGGCACTGTAATTCAAATGATTTCTGTACACACTCTCTTCCAAGGACTAATATCCCAACCTGGGCTATATTTTTGACGATCACTGAAATTCTAGCTAGATTGCATCTGTATGAAAAACAAGTATTTTGTCTATAAGACACAATACTTTTGAAAAAAAGAAGCATAAAATAAATAAATAGGAAGGATTATGTCATGAATTGTGATTATACTGGGGGAAAAATTACTCAATATTTTACTTAAGTTCCCCCTCTCTCACTGAATATTTCTGATTAAAGTAAATATGATTCATTTTGTTTCTTTCACAGGGTTACTAAGCAGCTGATACTTATAACTAGTTGTTCAGCTAAAGACCCATATCCTGTCAGAAATACTGAAACAATGATATCCTATAGAAAAAGCTGATGATACTTTTCAAGTTTCTTTATTAAATTCAAGGACTGCAGAGGTTAGCTTGGGAAGTTTAGTCAAATATACTAGTTACATATTTGGGAGTTTAGTGAAGAAAAACTAGAGAAAATTAATTTGTTTAAGAAACATGGTACATATGGCAAAACTTTGCTTATTATAAATTTGCAAAAGAACCATAAACCTACAATTTAGCATTACAGATTTGCATAGTTAGACACTTAGACATACTTAGATATTTAGACTTTAGACACATACAGATTCAAACTGATGACTATTGATCTGTCAATTTTGGTAGAGTCAACTGTGTAAATTCCTCCACTGCTCACTGAAGAACATGAAACAAAAGAAAGTCAGTTTAAAGACTACAATATTGTAGAATAGAAATATAAACAATGATTTTACAATATGTATCAAAAATTGATCGTGTGCAGCAATATCCCTCTGTAAATTTTGATCCACGATAATAGAATTATGTGATAGTAAAAAGAGAATTGTATTTGGAGGAAAAAAATCCGAATTAATTCTTTGATTCAGCATAATAACATTTTTAGAGAGAAATCTAAAAATAGTTTGCTGAAGCCATCCCTGATTTCTTAAAGCAATATGTTTCTGAACAGTGTTTGAGATGCAGCATATTGATTGCACTGCAAAATTCTTGGTTGAAAAAAAGGGTAACAGAAACAAACTAGACAGTGTGTGCCAACTGCATATGTGTCATCTTTTAGTAGATGATCTGGAGCTGGCTAACCTCAGAAAAGCAGTCAGCATGCAAAGTAGATCAGACAATTTCACAGCGCATATTGGTTTCAGATTACCTGTAGGCAAAATTCATGTGATTATTCAATATAAATATTTAGCTGTCCAATGTGAATTAATGTGCAGAGCCACATCTCTTCAACTAATTCTGGGCATTACTGTTATTAATGTATATATGTTGACTTGCTTCTTCTCAGCCAATAAGATAGCACATTGGAAGCCTCCTAGCTCTCATTGGAAGATTCTTAGCTCAGTTGTAAAAAAAAACAAACAAAAAACCCCCAGAAAAAATTTAAAGAAAATCCTAGTTCCTCATTAGTCTAAATTAGAAAATTATTAGTAACTGTTAATAATTTATTGATATCTCACAATAAGGCCAACACAATGCTTTGACCTTGGAAGAGAAGCACATGATATTATAGTAATCCTATGATCAAATATTTGACTCTCTGTTTTGCTTTCCAATTTACAGGTATAATTGTAATGAATTTTGGAAAGATACACTGTCAGAATAAAACCATCATGCCTAAGATTGTAATTTTTTGTCAAGCCTCTACAATATGCTTATTGAAGCCAAAAAAGATGACTGAAACCTGTGTAGAAATGCCCAAGCTAGCTTTAAAATAGCAGAATGAGGCTAATAACAGTAAACATTCAAGAGACTGAAGCTCAGCATGAGCTATAAAACAGACCTAGGAAAAATCATCAATACTTATGAAATTAGTCTGTCATAAAATTGGAGGTATTTAAGCCACGCTTTTACTGATAACTGATTTTCCATATTTTTTACTAAAGTATAAACACACAAGAGTATATTCTCTGTATTCTTGTACACCTATTTAGAATTGGGTATAGAGTTGATTAAAGTTGAATCATTGATGTTTTTTCTTGTTCTGCTGTTCTCTGATTACAAACATTGGGATATTTGTAAGACCTCAATGCTTAACGTTATTGCTGTAATATAAAATTGTATGAGAAAGCTAACAATTACTGTTACTTTGGACTGTTGTGATATGGGATATGTCACAGATATGTAGCTTATGGATATGCGTCTTGTGAATATGGGCTTCTGCAGAGCCTTTGACTGTGAAAGCTAAGATTATGTATCCCTATTTGAGGCAAGCTGAGAAAAGCAAAAAGGTATTTGCCCTGGATTCAGCAGTAGCAGTCATTTTTCACATTCTTAGTAGCTGGTGTAGTGCTGTGTTTTTGACTTTCAGTCTGAGAACAACGCTGATAACACCGATGTTTTTAGGTGCTGCTCAGTAATGTTTACTCTGACCAAGGAGTTTCTGAGTCTCATATTCTGCCAGGGAGAAGGGGAAGCCGGGAGGAAGCAGAGACAGGACACCTGACCCAAACTAGCCAAAGGAATATTCTATACCACAGCACGTCATGCCCAGTATATAAACAGGGGGCAGTTACCCAGAAGGGCTAGATCACTGCTTGGGTTGAGTTGGGTATTGGTTGGTGGGTGGTGAGGGGTTGTATTCTCTTCCCTTGTTATTTCCCTTATCATTATTATTACTGGTGGTAGCAATAGTGGTTTTGTGCTATACCTTAGTCACTGGACTGTTCTTATCTCAACCCGCGGGAGTTCTCCTTCCTATCCCTCCGGGAGCTGTGGGAGGAATGGGGGGAAGTGAGCAAGTGGCTGAATGGTTCTGGTTTGCCAGCTGGGCTTAAACCATGACAGTATTCTTTTATATGTACTTTTTCCTTTAAAAGCAGAAGATCTAATGTATTTTGTAATTTAAAAAAATGCATGTTTTATATTGATTACATGTTTTAGGGAGATCTCCAGCTTGAAGAGTCACTTTAGAGAGTATCCCAATAAATAGAAAATAACTTAAACACAAACAATTTAGTCTTTGACATTATAAAATGATCTTTTATTATTTTTCAGATGTGATGAAAGATTGCCACCATAACTTAGAGAGCAGATTTTTTTACAGTACTTACTGCAATGCTGCAACAGTGAAATCTTAGTTGTATGAGATCCACCGTACTGTCCTTTTATGACACCTTAACTGAAAAATAAACTGAGATGGTTGGGTTTGTGTATGAAATATGGAGTATTATGGTATCACTGGAGTGAAGTTTAGTCAAAGTTTTTGCTATTACAGTTGAGTTACTTATATATATATTATATATTTATATATATACTTATATACTTATATATATATAGTATATATATATTCTGACGATACACATTGACAGCACAAAAAGAGTGGCCCAGATTGGGCATGCCTGAAAAAAAACTAGTGAGACAGAACCACTGTTTCTCCATCAGAAAGGTATTGTTCTGAACAAAACAATAGGTTAACTGCTCCTACCTGCAGAGGTTGAAGCTTTTCCAGTGTATTCTTTGCCTTCACACTATCTTTCCTGTAGAAACACACTTGCCAGCAGAAGCAAATGACAGAAATATATAGGCCATTTTGCAAATGGCAAAAACAATAGCCTAAGCTGTGAAATACTGGCAGGAGTCACATAACCGTGAGGAGTGGTGAGATGGGAATGTCCAAAACTGAACTTCTGAACTGCTTGCTACTTGCTGTGTGCAACTGGTACATGAAAGTTGTAAGTTTTTATAACACCCTGGCTAAGCAAAAGTGGCATGCCTTGAATCCTCCAGTCAACAGACACGAGACGTCACCAACAGTTGCAAAGCTGATCACATGCTGTGTTTCAGCATATAGGCTGTTCAGATTGGAAAAACTGGAGGCTTGAGAGGCCAGAAAGAAGAGGGGATGGAAGATAAAGGTTCCCCAAAAGAAGCAGTCTCAGAAAGATGTGTGGTGGAAAGAAACAAATGAAGATCTTGCCTGAAGGAAAGATGCTGAAAGTGAGGTACAATCCTGGAAACCAGGGACATGCATGGAGACAGATGGCAGGGGACAGCCAGGCAGTTTGGCCAGTGGTGCCCAAAGCTGGTAGATGCAAACAGTGACAAAGTAGGAAACAACATTACTTCCTTGTGAAAATGACCTCCGAAGGAGGCTATTGAACTGACTCCTTGTCCTTATAAAGCACAGGCACTGCTGAATGCCAGAATAAGTTGTGTAGAGACCACATGCAGCCTACTGAACTTGAATTATGCCACAGAGTTGACTGCCTTGGTGTATCGGCAGTGGACTCTGTCTTTGACATTGTAGACAGTGATACTGAAGCATTTCTCTTTCCTGTAAATGTAGTCAAACTCAATTGAAGAATGTAATTTTTATGTGCTAGTGTATTACAGAACATAGTTTATCCCATCTGAGTCTGCAGTTTAAGGGTAAATGCAAAAGTGAGATAACTCACTATCATACCCACAGCAGAACATTTCCTCTACATATCCCTGATAGGATTTAAATTCAGTTAATTTACTTTTGTGTAAGCTTTGCCCTTCATTTCATATTCTTTGTGGTATGAATTATTACTGACATTTAAGAACCCCATTTTATAGCTGTGATCAAAATGGAATGCAGGTAAATAAAAAGTGACATTATACATAACACAATATAGAAGGCTATAAAAAAATGCAAATTGTAGTAGCTCATCCATGCTCATATTTAAGGCATTGAAAGTATTAGAACATCCTATGAAATGAGAAGTAATGCCTACTTGCCTGTGGTAAGGAAGAATAAGAAAGATAAAATAATTAAGTTATAAAACTTTGGTCTGATCCTGAATAGTGGTCTCTGATCTTGAGTGTTGTATGCCCCCTTAAGTCAGTATGAGGCTATGATTTAACAGAAAATTCTGGAAAAAGTTAAACACAGAAATATTTATGACAGGAATTAATTATAGTATGAAGTAAAAATTTTGTAAAACATCTTTAAATATCATGTCAAACCAAATCCACATAAAATGGAAAAGAACTTGTAGTTTTGATGAGTTTTCTTGGTCTTTCACATCTAACTAAGGCACAACACAAAATCTGGGTGGCTTGGATGGGACACTGCAGGCAAAGCCTGGTACTGTGCTAAAAACTAACACAAGCATAACTGGAATTCATTTTGATTTAAACTGGATGATGATTTTAGAACTCCTATGGATGAAGGCGCTTTCCCAGTTCATCTTAGATTTAACTCTTAGTTCCAGCGCTCCTTGAGTTTGGGTTTGGGGTTCTTTTGGTTTGGAAGGAGGAGAGTTATTTGTTTGAGTTTTTTTCCTAATCATTACCTAAGTTACTATTTTTGTGGTTAAGAATCAGTTTCTTGGTCATCACAGTAACTCATATCATGAAATATTTTCCACTTTACAAATATTGGAATTGAAGAAGAAATATGGACTTGAAAAGAGCAAAATTACATAGTCATCTACTAGGTAAAGAGGAATGAAGATTTAGCAGTGAGCCTTGAATAAGTAATTTTTTTAAAGTATATGAAGAGCTACTAGGAAGTAGATAATTTCCAAAGTGTAAATCAAAGACTCTCACAAATTCTCTCTCAGAATTTAATTCTGTGAGAGATTTTCACAATAAATTTTATTTGTGCAGTATTAACTGCATTCACGCACGCTTTATATCATTAATGATTGTTAATCATAGAATCATAGAATCACAGAATATTTAGGGTTGGAAAGGACCTTAAGATCAACAAATTCTAACACTCCTGCCATAGGCAGGGATGCCTCACATTAGACCACGTTGCTCAAGGCTCTGGCCAATCTGGCCTTGAACACTGCCAGGGATGGAGCATTTACCACTTTTTTGGGCAACCTGTTCTAATGCCTCACCACCCTCACAGTAGAGAACTTCTTCCTTATTTACAATCTAAACTTCCCCTGTTTAAGTTTAAACCATCACTTGTCCTATCGCTACAGTCCCTGATGAAGTGTCCCTCTCCAGCATCCCTGTAGGCCCCCTTCAGATACTGGTAGCCGCTCTGATGTCTCCACGCAGCCTTCTCTTCTCCAGGCTGAACAGCCCCAACTTTCTCAGCCTGTCTTCATACGGGAGGTGCTCCAGTCCCCTGATCATCCTTGTTGACCTCTTCTGGACTTGCTCCAACAGTTCCATGTCTTTTTTATGTTGAGGACACCAGAACTGCACACAATACTCCAAGAGAGGTCTCACAGGAACAGAGTAGAGGGGCAGGATCACCTCCTTTGACCTGCTGGTCACGCTACTTTTGATGCAGCCCAGGATATGGTTGGCTTTCTGGGCTGCAAGTGCAGATTGAAGTTGGCTCATGTTCAGTTTCTCATAACCAAAACCCCCAAGTCCTTCTCCGCAGGGTTGCTCTGAATCACTTCTCCACCCAACCTGTAGCTGTGCGTGGGATTGCTCCGACCCTGGTATGGGACCTTGCACTTGGCTTGGCTAAACTTCATAAGGTTGGCACTGGCAGACCTCTCAAGCATGTCAAGGTCCCTCTGGATGGCATCCCTTCCCTCCGGCATGTCAACAGAACCACATAACTTAGTGTCGTCGGCAAACTTGCTGAAGGTGCACTCAATCCCAATGTCAACAACAAAGATTTTAAATCAAAGTGGTCTTAACACCGACCCCTGAGGGACACCACTCATTACCCATCTCCAGCTGGACACTGAGCCATTGACTGCAACTCTTTGGGAGTGGCCATCCAGCCAATTCTTTATCCACTGAGTGGTGCCTCCATCAAATTTATGTCTCTACAGTTTAGAGACAAAGATGTCATGCGAGACAGTGTTGAACATTTTGCACAAGTCCGGATAGATGATATCAACTCCTTTGCCCCTGTCCATCAGTTCTGTAGCCCGATCATAGAAGGACACCAAATTGGTCAGGCAGTTGAAACATTTAGAAAGCATTAAGTTTCCTGGAAGTAATTGTTTCATTTTTCAATGCTCAGTAACACTGAACAAAAGTACTAACCAAAAGTCACACTAGTAAAGTTAGCTTGCCACTTACTGGTAATTTGACCATTTTTTCTTGCAGAATTTTAAAAGCCCTGAGTGACTTCAATTTCATTTCCTCTCTTTCTCTTTCTTCCTTTCTCTCTCTTACGTGCACACATACATACAAACAAAAACAGTTTCTCAGAGCAATGCTGTTTTCACTTGCTGTTCACTTGCTTTCTTTTTAATTAAAAAAAATTTTAATAACAATGTACCTTATATGACTTTTTTTTTCTATTTTTCTTTTATGCATTCATCATGCTATTTGGTCTTCCTCTTAAATCCTAGATTTTATTGACATTGTTTATGAAACGAGACCAGTATATCTTTTTGTCCAATACTACCTGGGCTGATCTCTTCTCATTCTTTTACTATGCCAGGCATCCTACTGATTCTCATGTCAAAGACTTCCAGGTCTATGGGCATAATATCCATGGTGAATTCTGAACAAAGAAGACTTTTTTCTGTAAGTGAATTACTGGATAATCCAAAAAATAGAGTGCAAGAAAGACATTATGTACAGATTTATATGTAAGAGTTATCCTTTTGGGCTTTTTCATGTTGTTTTCCCATGTTACTGAAAGTGGTTACATAGAGCAGAAGGTTGTTACAGAAATCAAAGCGTGAGAGCATCAGTAGATTGTTGACTGACCCTGACCTATGGGTGTCCTAATTTTCATATTCTGGCATGCAGGTGAATTGAGAATTAAAACTGAAACCTGTCACCATCTTACAAACTCTGTCAGCCTCAGCAGAGGCTTGGATGAGAGTGAGAATTTTACTGATGATATCTGCTTAGAAGAAGCTCTGTTGCTTCTAGAAGACTTTATTGCTTTACCTAATCAGAGCTCTGCATACATTGCTCTGATAAGTAAGTTGCCCAGGGACATTGCAATGTATACATTATCAGGTGTTTTTAAGAGCCTCCTGGGCAAACAAAATGTGCTCTTCACAATGTAATGGCAGCTGAGACTACCTTCAAAACAAGATGGCTAGGTAGGTTTCTTCCACTTTGACTCTTACTTCTTACTTTATTATAATTTTCATGCGATTTTTATATTGATTCCCGTCAACTCTGGAGAGAAAATGTTTGCCTACAGTGGAAACTGGCACATATAGAGATTAAATAATTCAAAGGTCAAGCTGCTACTGAATCTGAGATGGAACTCAAGGAAATGAGTTTTGTACCCAGCCAACTAGACAATAGTCCACCTCAGAAATCCCAAGTAAAGAAGGCAACAGATTTTTACACCATTTGCTCTGATTCTTTAGTCACTGCAGTACTGTAGAGACATGAAAGCATCACTTCTATTAAGTTTAGACATATCCTACTGGGATTCATTTTACCTGCAGTTTTTTCTCTACTTTTTAACATATATTTATTGATTTCATTGATTAAGGCATCTGTTTTATGTGAAGCCATTATTTGTTCTCGTGGAACACTGTTTAGCAACTGTTATAGTTCAGACAAGGGGTGACAAGATAAGAATTAAACTAATAGAGAGTAGTATTTTAACACCTGGCCTGAAACAGCAATATTACTGAATCTCACTTTAAGAAAACTAGTTATTTTTCACTATTTTGAATCTGATGGCAGTGTGGATTGCTCCGCATTAAAAAAAAAAAAAAATACTGAAAATGCAAAAGAATTTTTACACAGGGAGAGATTTTTTTACAGATTTTTTTCTTTCTATTTTAATTTTTTGATTAAACAGACTCTTTCCTATCAAAAGTTATGGCTCAGTTTTCCAGATAAATTATGTTAGATCACTGAAAACCATCACATTTCTTCATTAAAATGCTGATCTATGGAAGAAATTTGGAGTTTTCTTTGCATGTTAGTTTAAACTCCACTTCATGAATAAAAGCAGGATACAAGTTTTGACTGATTTACACCTGTTAAAATTAAAAGTGGTCAGACTGTGGTCAAGATGAGGCTCGTTTGCTAGCACCTGTATGGTTGAAAGTACTTAAATCTTGCACATTAAGTTACATTATTTAAACTACTATGTGCAGTAGCAAGTAAAATATCTGTTAAAATGTTTTGATTATACTGAACTTTGTTCTCTGCTCAGAAGCTTTTCTATCAATGTGCTGGTTGAAAGAACAGATTTTTTTTTTTTTTTCAGTGATCATTTATGATTGTTGGAAATTGTTGCTCTGCCACCGAATTACACTGTTTAAGATGAAGCACTGAATGCTGCATACCATTCTGCATTTTGCAGTGGGAAAAATACTGCAGTAAAATTGCAGCAGTAGTACTACATCTTCCTTTGTGCTACTTCATTGAAGAGATTACAAAACTTCAGTTTCTTCAATGACTTGTGTAATCTAAATCACTCAGATTTCATACCATCAAGAAAGATAGACAGGGAAATAAAGCAGTTTGGACAATTTCTTCCAGCTCCAGGCAGGTGCAGTTTTGCTATACCTGCCAGCTGACCCTCATTTTGCATGTCAAACATAGTACTGAATTTGAGACAGAAGAACTGACAGCAATCTGAACTTCATTTAGTTTAGCTGCTTCCAGTTATCCTCTTACTTTCCACTGCTTTGTAGTCTTTACTACTGTTGAGGATGTTAAGAGGACATAGGAAAAGAAGGCTCAGTTTTCAAATGTCGATGACCATTTCAAACAGATGGAAGATTCACATGTGACTGGAAGAAAAGTGTTTAAAATGTTTTTTCTTGCTTAATGGTTAAGAATGGAATGTTTAGGAAAAAAATAGTGTTTCTATGAAATTTCTTAACGGACCAAGTTCTACCTGTTCTATGCTAGTGCAGTAATATTTTCCCCATGTAGCTGTGCAGGCTTGCAAAACTGGGAAATAAGCTGTGTTTAGTGAGAGAATAGAAGGCATTTACACCTCCCAAAGTCACAGGAAGACACTTCAGTGTGTCAGATGTTAACTTTGATTCTTCTTGCCTCCTGCCACAGCTGTCCCTTGTGATGACACGGGTAACAGTCAGAGTTTCTCAGCTTCCACTCAGCTTTGAACTCATCAGGAATTATAAACCAGAAGTCACTGTTTCTCATATATTTGCTGTCACTCAGCACTGTACTCCAACTCCTCTCTCTGCTTTTTGTTATGATCCTGTTAGCTCTTTTATAACAATCAGATCTTAAGTAAATAATGTGTGTATTGCCGACTCAAGCATATGCAATTATATTCCCCAGAAAAGACAGTAAATGCCAGATAGTAAGCTTGGGATAAATACAGATATAACCATATTTGCAAGGTTTTAGGCTTCAGGATGCATACTGACCAGCCAAGGACATTAATTACATACTGACAAGATCTTTTGGGCAGAGGAGGAAAAGAATGGTTTTCACATCTTTTTCTTCTTTTCTCAAGTTGTCAGTTTGCGAACACTAAAAGATATTTTGGGAATTTGGGTATGGATTAGTGTCCAGTCTTATCTGCTTCAAACGTCTCTTACTTTCCAAAAAGCTTTGATCCTTAATTTGATAATTGGACATCTACAAGTTGGTTGCTGACTGACCAGATACACTGTCTCAGAAACTGTATGTGGCTAGTGCCCACAGTAAGAATCTGATGGATCAAATATAAAATTGCCCTTACTTAAGTAAAGAAATAGCAGAATACTCAATGGAATAGCAGAAATACAAATACTACATCCTTGTCTGCTGAGGGCCCAGGCAGATATATTTTATAATTCAATAAACTACCTGTGAACAAATGAACATTCAGAGTTTTCTTCCATCACCTTATTATATCCCATGATATTTTTTTGCAACTTCTACTGAGCTGTTAATCACTTCTGAGAAGTTTAAAAAAATATAAAATTATTTGAAAACTACTTCAGGTGAAGAAGACAGTTCTTTGACTGGGCACAACCTGGCCACTGTCCAGAAGCCCATCTCTATACACAAAAAATATCCTGAGGACTCTCAGACCATTAAGTTAACAGCAGGTAGCAACTCAGGGAAGTTTATACACTTGAATTGGATATGAAAATTCAATAATATAAGCGAAAAAATCAGAGAGGTGCCACCTATAGATGGCACCTACAAAAAATCACACAGACAATATCTGCCAGAGCAAAACCTGCTTAAGTTAGTCTGTAGGTGCACAGAATAGGAGGTCCCTCAACCATCATTCTTCCATGAAGCTATAGGCTGGCTTCAGGAAGGGGCCTAACTCCAGCTAGGATTAATAGCATTGAAATGTCTGTAAAAGTCAGGCGCATATTCTAGTTCTTCCCCAGATACGGCTTAGGTTTTCCCTTACACAACTCACACAACAGATGATAAGTATACACAGTTTAAGGTGAATCCAAGAAAACAGTTCAACAGCAGGATCTTCCGAGTAAAAGCAGATGAGCTTGAAGACAGGTCTTGGAGTTCTTTGACTTCAAACAAGAATATAATCTCCTACTACCAATACCATTCTGGAAGAATGGCTATTGCTCCTCTTATTCAGCCTTTGGATTAGGGAGATATTATATGAAAATTTTCAGTTGTTCAGCAACATTTTATTTGATAACCAACTTAAGAGAGACAATAAGCACATAATAATTTTGTATTTTCCATGCTGCTGATTATTTATCTGCATCATAAAATGGTCTTCTTTCCCTTCCTTCCCTTCTTTTTTTAATACTTTTTACTTTTTATTAATCCTGAGTGTAGTTCATGCACATTTTCTTTTTCTGTTTATTTACAATATGGTCAAGGAGAACAACATGGTTGATTTCCAGTCCCTGCTACTTCTATAACCTCAGAACTCATTCACACTCTTCACTTCAGACAGCAGTGAGCATTAAAGTATATTGGAGCTTACAGGAAATAGGTGCTCATTTGCCCACCTGGAAGTGCCAAAATACTGAGAATTGCAAACTGTCAGCTGATAGCTCTCATCCAGCAACTGAGTTCTGAGTAAGTAAAGCTTCATGGTCTAGGATTAGTGAATAGTGACAGATAAAAGTCTTGGGGAGTCTCTCCTTGAAACAGCAATGGCCCGCAGTGGGAGCTCTGGTAATCCTGGGTGCTCTGGTATATCAAGGTGAGTGACAGTTATTAGCTTAGTAAAAGGTAAGTAAAATTAGATATTGTGCACATCATAATACGTAGATGAAGATATCTTCAGCAGAATCTGCACTTTCTGCCGTGCTATGGCCTGGCTTCCCTAAATCAGAAATTAAAAAGCTGTTGTTTAAATATTAAGAAAGTAAAAGAAGCCAGACTATTCTATGTGCTATTTAATAAACATGCGCAGTTTCTGCACTTTCAGAACGCGCAACTGGGTTGTGAAAGTTTGCAATGACAAAGTGGAGCATCTCTGCAGCTAGAGAAAATATATGACAAGATTTGATCCATAGAGGAAATAGAGGTGCTGAATCAAGTCTGCTACACCATGACAAATCACAGTTTAATTTCCATGTGTATTGACCACATGCAGAATTAACCTGGTTTGCTTACAATGGGTTTCTAAAGTCATGGCTGCTTTCTTAGTTTTGAGTAATGCTGGATGAGATAAGCAGTGTACTTTGAGAGGAAAATATCCAAAATATGTTCAATGGCTATCAATAAGACACTGAAGTGTCTGGTAGAGTAGATATGTGTTGTATCAAATGATCTGCCTAAAGTCTTGCCTATTTGCTCGAAAAATGTCATCTTTCGTAAAAAATGTTTCAGCTTTATTAACAAATAAAATACTTTTGTAAAAAAAGATAATATCTGTCAAAATAATTAACTATCCATATACACAAATAACAAGCAAGAGAATGAATATATGTATATGTGTGGCTGGGTGCTCAGGTGATGTGCTTGGAAGTTTTGTACAACTGAAATCTTTTTCTTCACTTACATAACAAAAGCCAGAAGTTGCCAGTTTTCAGGGCATTAGTTTTTGTAACAGGAGTATAAAAGATTTCTAAGTTACTTTTCTCACATGAAATCCATTTTAAATAAATTTATAAAATAAATAATTATAATATCTAATATATATTATATATTAAATAAAAACCATAAATAAATGTAACAGTCCAAATTAGGGGGATAATATTCCTTATGTAGTACAACAGCTTCATGTAGTCAAATATTAGTTTTTCATATTATTGATCTCTATTGTAATAAGATTAAGATTTTATATGTTCTTCCTTTCACAAAGGGTTAGGGTTAGGGTTAGCTTGTTCTACAGTGGATAGATCAGTATCCAGCAGTTGTTTATAACAGATGTTGTCAAGGTTTTTTTCAAAAAGATAAAATGCCTTTTCACTTTTAAATTCTGATCATACGGGAACCTCTTGGTCAAAAGCACAGGGTATAATTTGAAAATGTTCCAAAATTTTAGCTGCCAGTCAGTACTGTGCACACTAATCTCGGCAGCAAAAGACATGGAAGAAAGCAGAACAATCTAAAATGCCTCTTTGTCTTTGAAGCCAATCTCCTGTATATTTTACTTAGTTCTGTGAAGTAAAATATGTAGCACCAATAAAGTAGAAGTACAGGAAAACCTGAAAAATAAGCAATGTTTTATAATTATTTCCTGTTGTATTCTTCTTAAGAATTATAGTTTTTCAGCAGCTGTCAGCACTGTGTAAATAACACAGTCATTAATTTAGAAGGTTTTAAGCCAAGGGAAACATATGAAAATAAATATGATAATGAAGGAACCTGCTTTCCTTTATCAACTTTGCCTTCATGAACAAGCAACAAGAGTTGCCAGAGGAAAGAGTAGGAGTGTTATAAGCAGGTCTATAAAAAGACTTTTTTGCCTTTCGAAAAACGGAAAAATAATCTTTCGCTCCTCATTTCTCTGTTGTTCCCCTACATTTTACCAATGCAGCCACTTAGAAAGACCAATCCACCAGTCTTAACACACAACAGACATGGTTATATATACCACAACACTAAAAGTGTTAGTGGGCATTGATCACTGTGTTGAACTTTGCCAGTCATTCGTGCGCTTTCATTATGCTGGAATGGCTTCTGCTAAGAGATTTCTAAGCACTTTTTCTTTATTTTCCAGTCCCAGTCTGGCTCCCTTGCTATATTTAGTGTGCTCCAGGTCTTCTTTTACTAACAGAAATAATAAAAATATTCCATATCTCTGAGGAATTGTTTTAAAAGGTTTTATTTTTCATGAGTTTAACTTCCTGAATCTGTTCTTAATCCCCTACTAAGTGTTGTTAGCAAGTATTAGCCACTAAGATTAACTGTAATGTGTAGGCTTTTTTTAGTATCTGCAAATAGCTGTGAGTAATCCCCATTTAGGCATGGATCTAATTCACATGTACTTTCAGAATTGAAGAATAGCATTAGAATGAAAATGAGAATATTTGAGAATTTATTTAAATAAAAATTAATTTGACATGAATATCATTATGTAATCTTATTTTTATGCATATTTTAAATTTTCACTTGAAGGAGTGCAGTCAATAGTAGTTCAGAGAAGTAACTAAAATAGTCAGAAAACATATCTGATTATGCATTTAAAATTGTATTACTTATGTATGTATATTATATGCATGTGGAAGGAAGCTATTTCTTATTTTGTAAGTAATAGCTATAGACAAGATTTTCAATCTCAGTGATTGATAGAACAGTAGAACTTTTCTAATTACCTCAATAGTTTCAGCAATAATTATTATCTTTGCATTCTCCACTAGCTGGAATAAACTAAAAGTGCTTAAAGATTAATACAAGATTAATACAATACACAATAAAACAGGGTTATAGTTTATAGTTATATTAGCCTATTCCTTCTTTATAAGTTTGATAATCTGACTCACCACTACAGCTCTTTACTACCTGTTCACAGAGTATTAATTACTGGTAGCCTGTGGATCTGAAATATACTGGGGTCATAAGAAAAAAAATCCAAACCTATCTATTAACTATTTATGTCTGTGTTTGGCCCAAGGGAAATCAAAACTTAATATATTTTCAAATTTCCCATTATTTAGGGTCTAAATTTTCAAGAATAAATTGAAATATTTTTAAGTACCTGGGCTAATGACCTCTACTTTGCTCTCAAATTTAAATGAGACTCACATCTAATCAAGAACAAAAATCTTGATTCTTTCTGTTACAAAAGGAATTTGTAATGACATGGTAATTGAATTTATTTTCCTGAGGATATCAGCTGAGCACCTTTTACCTGATTCAGAACTCATGTAATACTGTATGGGAATCTGAGACTGTGAAATGAATGCCAGACAGACAGCAGAGCAGCGTGACTGACTGAGGCATGATATTTGCTGACTTACACTTTGTGTAGCCATTTACTGTTGTGCAAAGTGGATACAGATTGCTATGAAACCAGATTTTTCCACCCATGTTTCTGTGAACGAAGTACACAAGGTAAAAGTAACTGATTCGGGCTATAGAGTATGTTGCTAAGTGACCAGCTAGAATATTTGCTTAAGCATTGTGCAGAGATATGGAAGTTGAACTGTGTATTGCAGTTCTGTTGTTCAGGCTTTACTGTCCACAGTTTTTACTTTATAATGAAGGGCTCAAGATAAACCTTAGAATTCCTCAGAGATATATTGATTTGTCAAGATTCAGCCCATGACTCAGAGCAGATCTGTAAATGAGTTAATTAGAACTAAGGGCTTAAAGAGAGATCACTTGCAGATTGGTTTATACTGTACAAGCTAGATTGTGTGCAAATATATACTTTGAAATCACTGTGTTCTAGTTAATTGAATTATGTAGCTATGCTAGAATAAATTAGGAAATGTATATAATTTTTTTTTTAATCTAAAATTTAACATTTTGAGACACCGACATATTTAGTAAGTGAATAAAAAAGTCTGTCGCTGCTCTTTCCCCCCCTTCACTCCCCCCCCACCTTTTTTTTTTCCTCTATTGAAATGAAATCCTAAGCTTTTAGGCAAAAAACGAAGAAAGGAAAATGTTCTATCAATCAGCCCCATACTCTAAAATAGCTAACCCTGCTACACAGAACAATTAAATACACTGGATGCTTTTGAATATTCAAATGTATCTCTTTCATATTGATCTGGACTATAAAAATAAGACCAAGTATTTTTTGTAGTTACTGGCTTGTATTAATAAAATATATGATCAAATATTTAAATAACTGCAGTATGAGAGAAAAGCAGCAAAATCTTTCTTTCTGAATGACTGTTCACAGTACTTGTGAATCCAGTAATAGATTTATATCACATCTTTATGAATTGCAGTATATGAAATAATTTTCAAAACACTAATAGGAGGAAAATATAATCTATATAAACGGCATGGTGTTAAAATTATCTTCAGTAAAACCCTCAAATATTTTAGAACATCACGTGGAATAGCTCTTTGTACAGCTTAACAGTGCTAGCAGCACAGTTTTTGCAGGGAGTTAGCAGAAACCTATTTCACTTCTATCCACTAGGTGGTCGTTTTATGTCCATGCGGTGACGAGGCTTAACACAACCAACATATTTCTCAACCAAATCTATTTTGTTAAAAAAGCCACATTACATTAACTGAATATTTTTTCCAAGAAAAACCTAAGATTAATATATTTTTTCAAATATTGTTAATAAACCAGAAAAAATAATCAGATTCAAATTACAGTTCAATTTCCATTTTTAGAAATTCAACTGTTCCCATTGCATTTTTGATACTTTTACTATGCAGAAATCACAGTTTGAATTACAGTTACTGTATGTTTATATGTTAATGTCAGGTCTTTGTACCTGATTTGGTTTGTATACAGGATCAAACATTTTGATGATTTAATATTAGTCATTTCTATTCTACTATTAACAGTTTTCAAAGATTCAGAAAATAAATTATATTTTTGAATAATGAAATGATTTGATGATCTAGGCACCTGCAAGCATTTTATTAATTTAGTGGGACATTTTTATTTTGAGTTCAGGGCAATATGCTTATCATGTTCCAGAACATGATAAATTGAGTGTGAGTCTAGGAAACAATTGACAAATACTCTTTTTGGTTTTTTACAATATTTACAATATTGTAAATATTGACAATACTCTGATCTGTAGAAAAAGCTAAGTATGGCTATTATGAGTTACCATAGAAGCTTTAGAATGACAGCTCTGGAGTTCCAGCCCCACATCTCTTACTCAGTCACCTGTAAGTTTGAGCATGACAGAGTTTGGTCTCAGCTAAGTCTCTAATAGTACAGTGTAATTTTACTGACCTGAAAATTTTTGTAATATAACAAATCCCTATAAATGAGACCAGGAAAACATAAGTTTCCTTAGAAGAAGAACATAGCCAGAGTAATTCTGGAATAAACATTCATTTGTTCCTTTGTCCCCGAGAGATTTTAATGAATGCCACGTTTAAAGTTTCCTCCTCTGTAATACACTCCTCTGTATTACACTGAGGCCTTGTTGCATGAAAATTAGCCTTTTAGTTAGAAAACCTAAGAGTGTTTTATGCAGAAATTCTATTGCCATCTTCTGATTAATTGTGATAATAACCAAAAAGTAGATGCCAGTCATCTGGCCAAACAAAAACATAAACCAGTATGTCAAGAGTGCTCTGCACCTTTGTGGATCTTTAAAAAGTGCTTTTAATATTTGTGTGTCATGGTTTAAGCCCAACTGGCAGCTCAGAACCACGCAGCCACTCTCTTCACTCCTCCTTCTTCTTCCTCCCCTCACTCCTGGAGGGATGGGGAGGAGGATCAAAAGAGCAGGTTGAGATAAGAAAAGCCCAATAGCTAAGGTATAGCACAAACCCGCTACTGCTACCACCAGTAATAATAATGATAAGGGAAATAACAAAGGAAGAGAATACAACAGCCCACCACCCACCGACTGATACCCAGCCCGATCTGAGCAGCACTCGGCGCCTTCCAGGTAACTCCCCCCAGCTTATAAACTGGGCATGATGTGCTGTGGTAGTGGTAGTGGCTGTGCTGTAGTTTGGGTCAAGTGTCCTGTCTCTGCTTCCTCCTGGCTTCCCATGCCCCTCCTCACTGGCAGAGCAGAAGGCTGAAAAGTCCTTCATTGGAGTAAACATTAGTTAGCATTGGCTAAAAATATTGGTGTTATCAGCGCTGTTCCCAGAGTAAAGTCAAAAACACAGCACTGCACCAGCTACTAAGAAGGAAAAAAATGACTGATACTGCTGAACTCAGGACATTGTGTAAAAGGTAAAGTTAAAATAGTTTTCACAGTCTCCACCTCTAATAACCAGTGATAAGGTATCTGACAATACATGTCATGTACCATGATAATTTTTTTTAAAAAAGCCTGATTTTTAAAAAATCAAGTACCTTTTCATGACAGAAAGTGTGGTAAACCAGCAAAGCCATTTTAGGTATAGTTTTGTCATTTTAATTTTATTTTCACTATGTATGTTTATGCAGCACCACTGATTTGACTTCTCTGGTGGGGAGAGTAAGGAGAAGGCCTGGTTGGGAAAGAAGCACCAGCAGGCCGCCTATGGGGATTAAATTCCAAGCCTACGAGTTAGCATTAACAGTAATAACAGGGATCCATTAATATTTTGGATGACTTAATTGTACTTACAGTTATTACTAAATCCAGACCTATCACTAATTCCATTAAACTATTTCAGTAAACAATGAGCAACTCTGGCTTCTTAAGCTTGTCTTCCTTGTGTTTTGTCATTTACATAACTGTCCCAGCTAGTCAGTTCCTAGACATTAGTCCTAACACTTCCCAGGTCAGTTCCAATCCAGTTTTCCCATTTCACAGCAGAATACGTTCAGCAGCTCAAATTCCCTAGTTCGTAACCCACCAGTTCCTGTTGCTTATTTCCAGAAAGACTTCAAAGTCTGGAATATACTGTGGATTTCCCTGCTTTCTGGACAAAAATAATCACCTTACTTTCTACCATTTCTTTCTTTGAATAAATATTATTATAAGTAAAATAATAACTTTTTCTAGCCTACATAGAAAGTATAACATTTCCGTACTTAAAGTAGAATTTCTGCTTAGAGTGTCCTGGCAGTACTCAGAAAAACTCTACAATCTGAAAAAATATTTAATGATTTTGAGGGTCATAGACCAAAAATAGCCAGCAACATTTACTGTACATTATTTCCTCTTTGCAAATTAGTTTTCCTAAAATCATTTGCTACATTTTAAAATCTTGCGTTAGGTTCACCTCATTAAAAATGATGCCTACCTAACAGATGAGTACCTATAAGTTTATTCAGTCTCATAGGGCTATATATTTGATATGTCTGTACACTTGAATTAAAGAATGCCCTATATATCAAGACTGATTAAATATTTGTTCTTCATTATGAGTGGCCAACCACTATTCCTGCATTTTATAAAAAAGTCCGGTGGTATTTCTTTCTACTAGCCCCTTTTTGCTCTCCTTATAAAGTTCGTTCCTACCACTGCATTTTAGTCAAAAAGTATTTCCATACATCTCCTAAGGAGATATGTCTTTATGAGTCAGAATTGAATGACTGAAATCTGAAGAATGAACGCTTCAGTCTCTGGGACTAGGCTACAGACGTTATAATTAAGAACCAATCATATTTTGCAGTTTTGTATTCTATGTTCTTATGTAATGGCATGTATTCATCTAGAAAGCTTTTCAGTTCTCTCACTTTTTATTTATGCATCTTTATATAACTGCAGATGAATAGCAGATAATCAGAAATATCTGCGTCTGGTTATGTTCGCATCTAATGCCATGTTCGTTTTCACTTGTTAAGAAAGGATGAAACTTGTTGCAACTGACAGCTCCATTAAAAAAAAAAAAAAAAAGGAAGAGCTTCCATCTTTTGGCCTAACAAGATATACAATTTAAAAAATGAAGGGAGTGATAAATGTATAAATTAAAGTATATATGTAAAAGATGAAATCTAGAAAGCTCCTCTCTTTCTTTCCAAACAAATAGTGAGAATTATGAGATGATTTACAAATCAGTGGGAGACTGAAAAATGTGGGAAAATGCCTTAGCGAAGATCCTATAATAGTCTTTTTATTTTCTCTCTTCAGCGATAAATGTATTTTACTGTGACATATTTTGTTCTTTCTCACATTAAGAAGTTACTCCACATGCACTGCTGAAATCAATAGCTCTGAACATGCTGTAGGTTAAAAGTCCATGTGATTAAAATAGGATTTGGCCCTCAATATGTACTCTTTGAAAATATTGAAGTTACTCGATAAATATTTAAAACTGGAAAAATTACTTGAGAAATAACAAAGCTAGAAACTCAAGTCAACTTTTTCAAGTGATCCTTGAACAACTCTTGTCCCACAGAAAAAAAGTCCTAGGACTACAAGTTACATGCAAAAAGAGCATCTCAGGCACTCCTATTTATGATCATTGTAATTTTAAGAGTAGGGTGTTGTGACGGAGACTCCTGACTGAGCTGTTCCCATGCCTGCTACCAGCTCTACCTTGTAGAATCACAGAACTGAGAATCTGCACAGTGCCCAGTCATAAACATGGGATTTGGGCTTATGAACTGTGTATATGTGATGAGGTTTTGGTAGCAAGGTGGGCTGCAAGGGCCTGTGTAGGAAGAGGTCAAGGGTTACCCTGTGCCAGACACAGCTCTACCTAGCTCAGATGGACCGATCACAGGACACTGTGGAGTGTGAGTGCCTCTGTGAAAACATAATAAAGAAAGGGCAAAAAATGCTGGAGAGGCAGAAAAGTGAGTGAGAAAAAGTGAAAAACTGCTAAAAACACCCATGTCAGAGAAAAATGAGTGAAAGGGGGAACTTGAGGCACTGGGAGCAGATTCTCCTGCAGCCTATGGTGAGGAAGACATTAAAGATATTCACACTGCAGCCCATGGAGAACCCCCATTGGAGCAGCTGGATATTTTCTGAAGGAACATCAGCTCATGGAGAGCCCATACTGGAGCATATTTTTTCCTGAAGGACCATGGAGAGGACCCACATTGGAACAGTGGAGAAGCGTGAAGAGGAAGGAGCAGCAGAGAGGAGCTGTTATATACTAACCAGAACTCCCACTCCCCGTCCCACTACCTATCCCCTCTGCACTGCTTAGAGGGTGGTGCGTAGAGGAACTAGGAATGAAGTAGTGAAGTGGAGCCTTGAAAAAAAGAAGAGGGTGGGAGGAAAGGTTTTGTGATAGAGAAGGCTCAGGGGAGACCTTAATGCGGCTTCCAGTACCTGATGGGGGCCTACAAGAAACATGGAGAGGGACTTTTTACAAGGGCATGTAGTGACAAGACAAGGGGAAATGGTTTTAAACTGAAATAAGGGAGACTTAGACCAGACATCAGGAAAAAGTTCTGTCAAATCAGGCCTTAATCTAAACAGATTGCTATCAGAAAGTCAAACACCCTGTGCAGGCCAGATTTCTGTTTTCAGCTTCTATCAAGAAAGGAGATTTCAGATGATTATAAAGAAGTAAAAATTTAACAGAGTTTATTTTAAGAGACAGTTGAAAACGGCTCCACTATAAATTCAGAAATATAGCCTAAGCAAAGTTTTGAAACTGGCACTTCTTTTTTAAGGCTGAATCTTGTCTGAAATAAAGACTGCTTATATAGAGATGCTGCAGAAGAATATCTATGGATTTTTACATATTTGATATTTAAGATATTTAGATACTTAGAGGTTTTCCTTCTCATATTTCAATTTATACTTTCATGTTTTTGAAATGTATGCTTATAAAAAAAAGCACTACATAGCAACGTAGTATACATCACTAACAAGATCAAACAGCATAAAAGAAGAAATATAAGGATATTATTTAGTGTGCATCACATTTGAGGCAGAACAGCCTTCCTAGATAAAAAGCCTATGTAGTTATCTGAGTTGTAAAGATTGACAGTACTATTTCAGTAAAGTTTATTGTTCATACTATGCCATTACAAAATGTAGTAAGAGATAGAACAAATTTGATTTTGAAGTTGACTTTTTGTGCTCAGAGCATGTGATGAGGGACAATGTTCTGACAGCTCAAGCTTACTCAAGTTTAATGACTGATCTAAATTGGAGCTTGGAGATAAAAGAAATTCTTTAGTGATGCCTCAGTTGTCATTGATTGCTATGAGCAATTTTAAAGCAATTCAAGATGAGAATTGCCAGCTTGGTTCCGAAGGAGAAAAAGTGGTACATAAGATTCAAAGCTGGTGCAAATGTTACTGCATTAAAAAAAAAAAAAAAAAAAAAAAAAAGTTTATATTGCTTGTATATGTAGGTGATAATCACAACTACATATAGCATTATACATCATCAGGGAAAAACATAGTGACATTGACAGAGTATGATGTAAGCAGTAGCTGTGACAGTAAAGACAAAAATGAAAGGCTGGGCACATAGTAAATACAAGCAGCAACAAGATGATGAAAACAAAATATTCTGGGCTAAAAAACCATATGGAAGTTAAGTATAGCGCAGAAGTTCCTCTTCCAAATGTTGATTTCAAAAAGTATTTCTCACTGACAAAATTATTCACATTCTTGCCTTAGTGAAGAGTAAAATATTTTCCATCTAAACTATAATGATTAGTACAGCATGTATTTAAGCCATAATAGTGATAGGGCAAGATAAAATAGTACTTAGCCATGGCTGTGTAGGTGGAGCTTTTACACCACCAGTTTGCCTAGTAAAGTCTCAGATCATAATAAGGATACAAGCTATAACTATGCTGTTCTTTCAGAAGTTTTGGAAGCTGTGTATTTTCAGTATTGCTGTGTCTTCTGAAAAGCACGCTTCAAATCCAAAAAGTTGTCTCCTGAGCAGTATATTCAGACCCAACAGGCACACTTAAGCACATGGGTTTCACGCAGCAAGGAACATCCTTAAGCAATGTTTGGGTCTCACTGAGGCTGTCTAGTTCAGAAAGCAAACTTGGTCCTTCAGAACAGCTTTCAAAAGACTAAGTTGTCTTTTGTGCTAATGTAAATATACTGCTTACTTATGATGGCATGGATAGTGACTGTGAGCAATACTATATTGCAGAAAATGTTTTGCTGAGTAGGAGTCCTGTCCTGTAACCAAGAAAAGGACTGGGCAGAATGAGTTTATTTCTGATAATTTTATTAGGTGTGAGATCAAGTGTGGTAACATAGATTTTGTTAACATTTCCAGAAAGCTATTACATCAGTTTTAATTAACCTTATTAACTGCAGTTTATATTTATGTTTATATTTTTTTATTTTTTGATTAATTCAGGGAAGTAATACTATATGTTAGATATAATGCTTACAACTGACAATAACACTGCCATCTGTTTTAGCTTTGTTGAAAATAAATTGATATATTATTTTCATATTTCCACAGAAAGCCTTTTTGTGTTTACCGAACATTTTCTGAGCAAACATCACATTAGATTTCTATACCTATTCTTTTTCTGGCTATAAAGATTTGTCCTCTGTGCTTTATCTCAGATCTAAATACAATGCCACAGCAAGACAGTAGCTTCCAAAATGGCCCTAAATTTCACAAACATTCTAGTGAAGATATTCAGAAAACACTGAAATTTATTGAGCTAATTGTTTTAGAAAATCAGTATTGTCAAAAAAAAAAAAAAAAAAAAAGGAAAAGCCCGTGATGTCTATATATTCAGCATTTATTTTGAAATTTTAATGACAGAACTCTAGGATGCTATATTTTCTTGCTGTGCACAGTTTGATCACTCTCCTGATTACTAAAGGATCAGCTGCTCTGCGGAGATTTTATTCCCTAATTAATTTTTTTCTGGGGGGAAAAAAAGAAAAAAGGAAAAAAAAAAAAAAAAGAGGGAGAATGAGAAAAGATCAATACTGTTGTTTAGAAATTCCCGTGACTTACCCAACATAAAATAGAGCATGTCCTAATGACTATGTAGCTTGTTTGCAAATCCTGTGTAGTCCTAAGGAATTTAACTTACCTCTTGATTCACTTGTGTGAGCTTGGAAAATTCCAGCTTCAAATCTTTGTTTTCTGTTTCATCTGTTCTTTGCAAAACTGTGAGAAATCGAATTTTTGAGGAGGATGATCGAAAGTCTTCTGTCAACCACAGCAGCAGTGATTATCTTCTTAATTGACAATCTTTGCTTTAAATTTAGACTTTGGTAACTTGGAAATGAAGAAAACAAATCAGCAAACTTTAATAAAGCAATTTCACAAATGCATGCATTCCCCAGATAAGAAACAGTTCAATAACTGAATTCTTTTACAAAACATCCACAGGGGTATAACATCAATATTTAGAATAATTCTTAAAAACACAGGAAATGGTTGAAGCTTTGATTTCTGAAATCTCAGATACTTATGAGCAAACAAATTGCCATTTTAGATATGCTAATCCACAGATATTTAGATGTTTAAAAGCATTTAATTTTTTATAAAAAGGAATTAAATTCCTGGTTTTCCATTTGCATTGTTTTTAATGTTGTACTTGAAGATACCTGTTTTTCCTATGTTGCCACACGTTAGAGGAAAGGCAGGCATGCACAGGTTTCATGCAATAGGTTGTTTCCCAGCAACTTTTGCTAAGGAACCACAGCTTTTATAGATGTTTTCACAATTCAAGGACAGCAGTTGCTCTGGGCTTCCAGAATGGCCAAAACATTTTTGCCTGACTCACATTCTTTTCTGGCACAGCACAGGCAAAGCTTGCCTGAGGCAGCAGCTGACATAGCTCTTCTGGACTAAACATCTAAATTCTCTATATTCCTCAGTGGGGAAAGAAAGATAGATACCTTCAAAGTCACTGTAAAAGAGTCCTTCTAACTTAGCACCCTAACCTGTGAAAGCACCCACCTTTTGGTGTCCCATCTAGAAATCTTAAGCCATTTGAAGACATCAAGACGTATCTTATAACTAGTGAGTGTAAATCAACTTGTACAATGCATAATATTATAATATATATAATATATTACGCAGTACATTTAGATTAGATATTAGGAAAAAAATTCTTCACTGTAAGGGTGATGAGATGCTTGCACAGGTTGCCCAGATAAGTTGTGGATATCCCATCCCTGGAAGTCTTCAAGGCCAGGTTGGGCAGGGTTTTGGGCAACCTGGTCTAATAGAAGGTGTCCCTGCCCATGGCATGGGGTGTTGAACTAGACGATCTTTAAGGTTCCTTTCAACCCCTTTTATGATGCTATGATTTACTGGTTTTAGGCATGGGTTTGCATACAATATAATTCACATTGCCCTAAAAAGTAAAACTGAAATCCAAAACAAATCTTTTTGTCATACTCATTATCAAGTAATCACTTTTTTAAAAACTCTGAATTTTCAGCAATATTTTCCCTGTATCCAATAGACTTTTCTCAAATAGAAAACTTAAAATACATAATTCTATTACTTGTTTATTTCCTTCTAAGGTAGTGTATTCATTTTTCATACTGCCAATGTCAACAAAATGCCTTGAAAGGGAATTAATTTACATTTCTTAGTATAGTTGAGAATACCCATTTATTGTAAATGAATAGAAATACTGATTTGGAGTGCCAGAGTTGAAAACCAAGTAATGCCTATTGAGGTTACTTTAAACTCTGTATCTAACAAGTTTTTATTTTTTTAAGCAGATGCAGAAAGCATATTACTTTCATACGTGTACTAAGAAATTTTGATATGCATCTACTGGGACCAAAATAAGTGTAAGAAAAATACCCCTTCAGTAATGAGAATATTTATACCATTATTTTGCAAAAGCATGTCCTACATTTATGAATACAAATCTGATTTGTAATCCAGATAAATTAAAATAAATGTATAATGTTTTTCTTTCTTTATTCTTATGATGAATATAGATGACACTTTCCCAGAATGAGAAGATGCACACATATTTTAATTGTGCCCAGCCAAAATATTCAAAACCTCTCCAAAGTTACAAGACTTACAATGCCTTGTATGCGTGCGCTTCACAAAGCACAGAGAAAAATACAGTTATAGCGACAGCATAATAAAATATGTTTATCCAAATGTTCTTTTATCCTAAAAAGGTTTAAATAGCGATAAAATAGATTTGCTTCCTAATACGAAGAACAAGAATAATGCTCACAAAATAGAATAAATCCACTGGAAAAAGTGTTGGAAATAGTAATATATGTTCTTATCATATCATGAGGCTAATATAATTTGTTATGCTAAATTTAACTTGAATGTTTCTCATTCATTTTAATTAAATAACACTTGAAAAACTATATGCCAAATGACAAGTAATTTATGTAGTTTGAAGAGAAAAAGAAGATATTGCCTGTATAATTGCCTACCACTGCCTTCTTAATCTCAACCTTGCTTTCTTTTTTTTTAATGTTCATGAGGAATTAACTGAGGAGAACTGCAATGCCTTAGGACAAATCCAAACTTCAGATTTGATCCTGGGCTGGGTGAAAGCCATTTTGGAATCTCCCATTAACTTCAGGAATATTTGTCATTCATGTGTTGTTTCTTCCAAGCAAACAATGATTTTTGGAGATATTCCCAAAGTATTACTCAAGTTCTATGATTTTTCTCTGAGTTTTTTATTTCTTAAAGAGCAAAGTATGGTAGAAATATTCTATTTTACAGAGGTATTTGCATATCAAGGTAATCACTGGAAGCTTCTCTTGTGAGGGTAGTAGGAAAAAGAACTAGACACTTCTGATTGTTTTCTGATTCTTTTGTCTATGGGAAGAGTGCCTTGTTTGTTTTATTATTTTCTTTAAGTTACTTTAACTTAGCTGGAAATTACTGACTGCAGTGCACCTTGTGATTGAGCTGGATGATGTTGACAGTCTTTACCTCTGTGAGGAAATAATACCTTAATCCAGATCTGTTCCATAAAGATATATTTTATCTCTACTACAAAGTATGTAATACAGATGTTGAAAACTCCAAGCACTCTTTTGAAAATATTAGTCCTTGATTTTTAAAGCTATGTAAAGTCAGTGCTGGGAAAGAAGGTAGGCTTTATGCTGTCTTTGTGGATGAACCCCTGAAAAAGAAATGTGGCCCTCCTGCCACGATGTAAGGACTGTTTGTGTTCACCCTGCTTTCATCACTAGAGCCACACTACTTGTCAGTTGGCTTTGAACTCCTCTGGACCTCATGTAGTGTCCTAAATATTTTTGTGGGAAGAAGGAAGGAGACCCAGGAGCAAACTAATATGTGCAATGCAGAAGTTCAGGATGGTCAGACCCTGAAATATAGCAGGAAATAAAATCAGTGGGATGGAATATTGTATCACTGAGGACACTCACTGAAGTTAGAATATACCAAATACATTGTATATCCCTAGGCCAGCCAACAGGTGGCAAAGACAGGAATGCAAAAGACCAAATTGTAGCCTTCCAGAATAAAGCACTGCGGATTTTGTGGATGCTGCTATAGAAATGTTCAGCATCAACAAGTCCACACAGTACACCTAAACAATGAAAAGTCTATGGGGGATCTTATTTTCATTCAGTCTGTATTACCAGTACCCAGGCCAGAACTGGTTAATTTAAGTAGTGTTGAGCATGGTGCAGATCCAGAACAGATAAATGGTAGGCCACAGATGCATATTTATGCAATCTTTCTCTCTCTGAGAGCAAACAGAAGTATTTAAATGTGCCTATATTTCAGATCACAAATACATGACATCATTCAAATCTATAAATTGCTAGGAGATTGTAAAATTCTCCTTCAAAATGTTCTGTCACTTACAAGATGAGGGCTATTTATGATGGTTTCTGCAACCATGAAATAAGGCAGATTTCTTCAAATTTCGAGCAGGAGCTAATACAAATACACAGGGCTGCGCAGAGTCAGAAAAGATTTTATAAAAGCAGAAAAATATTGTTTGTCATTTCTAAGTGAAGTTCTTCATTTGTTTTTAAGGTGAAAAATTATTTTGAAGAAAACATAATAGCTCTATGTCTGGACTTAATTTAAATGTCATTTCACCCTAAGCTCTTTTTAACTATGCATACTACTCAAGAACATTTTACAATACCAAATGTTGAGCTAGTCATTAAATTAAAAATAAGAATCTGCCTACACTTGCATTTTCTAAAATGAATTAAGCTGTAATATATCTTTGTCTAGTACAATAGGTACAAAAACCACTGAATAATCCAAGTACTAGCAGTGCAAAAAGGTACTCAATTTTTCTTCTAATTTTCAATCACATTCTAAAAGAAAATTCAGACATAGAGAAAATTATTTAATATGTCAACAGCAACACCAGCAAAGTTCTAAAGCAAATAAAACTAAAAGATTTACTTTTAGAATACTTCTGTTTCCATTATGTAGTCTAAATTAGATCTACACCCTTGCAGCAGCCGTTTTTATACAAGTTTTAGCATGAAAATGAAAAGTAGATCCTGCAGAGAGGTTATATTTCATCTGCAAAATTGGTTAAGGAAGAGGACAGGCAATAACTGGACTTCAGTCTTTTGAATGTGCTAGTCTATAACCTTATTGACTCAGTAGGGAACACTTGCTGCGCCACAAAAAATAAGGGTATACCACACTTCCTCCCTACTGCAGTGAAGGAAAGAAGAGAACTGAACTTCAGAGGGCGAAGTAAGGTACACAGCTATCAAAAAATTGTAACTTACTTTACCCTTTTCCATATTTTTTCTTACAAGTTAAAGCTTTTCTTCCTGGGTTCCTTATTTAGTCAATGGAAGAATATATGGTCCTACAGAGGTCTATTCAGAACATCTAGGTCAGAACTAGAGAATCTGTCTAAGTCAAACTCTGTGAGCATCCTGCTGAGCAACAATCTTCCTTCACAGCAACAATGTATCGTGTTGATCTTGGTCCAGACTAGATTGTATACCCACAACTGAGCCCCACCTACCCTCAATATTATTGTTCCAGCCCTTTTTTCTTGTTTTTTTTTTTCTCGAGAAAATCATCCTATGTCACTGCTTAAGTTGAGAAAGTACGAGTGAATTTGCAATTCAAGGTCTCATCAACTGGCTGATCCAATGGCCTGTTCCTGTCCTTCCACACCCTTCATACTTGCTTATTCTTTTTCCAGTCCCCTACATCTCTCAGCTGTCTCATTTCAAGTTAACGTTTTGCTCCCCAGACCCTCTACCAGTCAGTTACATCAGACCACCTCATTTTGTCTTATAGGCTTCCAAAATGGATTTCTTCCCTTTTCTGTATTTTTTTTAAAAAAGCAGTACTAAAAAAGCATAGGTCTTTCAGTCTAACTCACTCTAGGCCTTTTCAAGTAACTTATAGCAACCCCCATAAAAATTTGTTCTGTGTTATAACAGGTAAACAGCTGTTTTATTTTTGTTTTCCGGTGGCAAATACTGGGTCAGCTGCTCTTCAAGGCATACAGTTAACTGTCATATTCTGTAGTACAAATAATAGTGTGCATCACACCTTATGCTGCAATTTTCACAGATCAAAATTTACCATGAATATTAATCACATTTTGGATGTGTGAGAAGTGAAGGATTTAGTTTCTCAGATAAATGGAATAAGTACCATTTTTCTGCTATTTTATGACGCTTTCAGGGTTATAAGAAAACTCCCATTTTAGGTTTCTATTGAGGCAAAACAGATGACTGGTAATCAGCAGTTTTAATAATTTTTTTTTTAAGAATAATTTTTATAAAGCACTATGATTGGACTGAATGCTATTGTTAAATTTGTTCTTAATTCAATACTTTCTAAGGGAGGGTTTAAAAGAGGAAAACAATCAGCTATTAGATGAAAAACACAGCACAGAAAAATCAAAAGGAACTGAACAAGCACCTAAGAATGTGGACTTATGATTGTGATCTGTGGACTTCCTTATTCTAGTTTTGATTTAAAGCTATAGCTAACTTTTTGGATACAGCTGAAGAAAAGGAATAGCACTGGGTTAGGTGATAGCAGACTCAGGAGCGTTTTAATGTAGACTAAGCTGCAATTGCAAAACCAATCTAATCCTGGATATACAACAATTGTGGAATTAATAATATATAATACATTCAAAAACACCATGACTTCAATGTAGTACAACATGTAGGGTGAAAAACAAATCTTATAAACTCCATAGCAAATGTTGGATGGAAAAAAAATGGGTAAGGAAAATTATAAGAGAAAGAAGAACTCAATTAAGTAAATTATCAGGCATTATAAGGAGAAATGCTAGTCTTAAAACCTCCTTTTTTTCATAAGCATAAACTACTTCAAACATCTAAAGTATGGGGCAAAGAGTCCAAAATACAATGTGAAGCCAAATAGAGTAAATTTACTGAAATAAATTCTGAATAATTAAGCTGGTGGTAGAAATAAAATCTACTGCACTCTGTAAAGTACAATGTGAAATAACAGATGCCCAGGAAACTTTTCTCTTTTTGTAGACACATTTACAACAAAGAAAATGGGTCTGTCTGCAATAGATCTAAAGGTAGCTTGAACTTTATTTAGTCCCATACTTCATCCCTGCTCCAGTGAAGTCGGTTCAAGCTTTGCTCTTGAGTTTGACAGTAGCAAGCTAAGACTTTAAGTATATAACTTTATATATGTAAAGGGAAATCCTGCCTGACCAATTTGGTGGCCTTCTGTGATAGGGCTAAGGAACTGATGGACAGGGGTAGAGCAGTTGACGTCACCTACCTGGACTTGTGCAAAGCATTTGACACTATCCTGCATGGCATCCTTGTCTCTAAATTGGAGAGACATCAGTTTTGTATATAGACCACTCTGTGGATAAAGAACTGGCTGAATGGACACATGCAAAGAGTTGTGGTCAATAGCTCAGTGTCCAGCTGAAGAAAAGTAACAAGTGGTGTCCCTCAGGGATTCTTGTTGTGGCCGGTCTTGTTTAACATCTTTGTCTGTGACATGGACAGTGGGATTGAGTGCGCCCTCATCAAGTTTGCCGATGACACCAAGCTGTGTCAGCCAGAGGGACCTTGACACACTTGTGAGGTGGGCTCATGCGAACCTGTTGTGGTTTAAGCTCAGCCGGCAACCCAGAACCACACAGGTGCTCTCTCATTCCCCCCCGCTACCTCCCCCCATCCCCAAAGGGATGGGGAGGAGAATTGAAAGAATGTAACTCCCACGGGTTGAGATAAGAACAGTCCAGTAACTAAGATATAACCCACACCGCTACTGCTACCAACAATAATAATAATAATGATAAGGGAAATAACAAGGGAAGAGAATACAACCGCTCACCACATGCTGACTAATACGCAGCCCAACCCGAGCGGTGATCAAGCCCTTCCAAGTAACTGCCCCTAATTCATACACTGAGCATGATGTGCTGTGGTATGGAATACCTCTTTGGCTAGTTTGGGTCAGGTGTCCTGTCTCTGCTTCCTCCCAGCGTCCCCTCCTCCCTGCCAGATAGTGAGACTCAGAAACTCCTTGGTCAGAGTAAACATTACTAAGCAGCAACTGAAAACATTGGTGTTATCAGAGTTGTTCTCAGGCTGAGGGTCAAAACCACAGCACTGCACCAGCTACTAAGAAGGAGAAAAATGAATGCTACTGCTGAACCCAGGACACAACCTTATGATGTTTAACTATGCCAAGTGCAAGGTCCTACACCTTGGTCAGAGCAATCCCAGGCACAGCTACAGGTTGGGCAGAAAAGAGATTCAGAGCGACCCTGCGGAGAAGGACTTGGGGGTGTTGGTTGATGGGAAAATGAATATGAGCCGGCTTCAGTGTACACTCACAGCCCAGAAAGCCATATCCTGGGTATCCTGGGCTGCATCAAAAGGAGAGTGACCAGCAGGTGGAAGGAGGTGATCATGCCCTTCTACTCTGCTCTTGTGAGACCTCACCTGGAGTATTGTGTGCAGTTCTGGTGTCCTCAACATAAAAAAAACATGGAGCTGTTGGAACAAGCCTAGAGGAGGGCTACGAGGATGATCAGGGGACTGGAGCACCTCCTGTGTGAAGACAGGCTGAGAAAGTTGGGGCTATTCAGCCTGGAGAAGAGAAGGCTTCATGGAGACCTCATAGCACCCTTCCAGTATCTGAAGGAGGCCTACAAGGGTGCTGGGGAGGGACTCTTCATTATAGAATCATAGAATAGTTAGGGTTGGAAAGGACCTTAAGATCATCTAGTTCCAACCCCCTGCCATGGGCAGGGACACCTCACACTAAACCATGTCACCCAAGGCTTCATCCAACCTGTCTTTCAACACTGCCAGGGATGGAGATGGAGCACTCACAACCTCCCTGGGCAACCCATTCCAGTGTCTCACCACCCTAACAGGAAAGACTTTCCTCCTTATATCCAATCTAAACTTTCCCTGTAAACAGTCCCTGACAAAGAGTCCCTCCCCAGCATCCCATTAGGGACTGTAGTGACAGGACAAGGGGTAATCGGTTAAAACTTAAACAGGGAAAGTTCAGATTGGGTGTAAGGAGGAAGTTCTTTACTGTGGGGGTGGTGAGGCACTGGAATGGGTTGCCCAGGGAGGTTGTGAGTGCTCCATCCCTGTCAGTGTTCAAGGCCAGGTTGTATGAAGCCTTGTGTGGGATGGTTTAGTGTGAGGTGTCCCTGCTCATGGCAGGGGGGTTGGAACTAGATGATCTTAAGGTCCTTTGCAACTCTAACTATTCTATGATTCTATTGTAGACAGTGTTATAGCTTCTTTACTTGCAGTCTACCACCAAAATCAACAGTGATGCCAGTAAGAATTCTTACATGGAATAATTGCTTTCTATGGAGGAAAAAGTGTGTTATTTCCTTAAATCTGACAAGCACTTGGGTATTTTGCCACTTTGTCTGTATTCATATGTTTTTAAGACGTCCTGAGTAAGATTGAGCATCTTGGCAAACTAAAGTAGTTCAGAATACCTCTTTTCCTTTGTTTTCCTCTCAAAAATATCTAAGAGCACACGTTTCAGAGAATTAAGTATAAAATCTTGCTGGAATTTCACCTAATATTCTAGACACTCAAAAAATGCAAGATTAGTGTGTATACAGCAACATATCTTTTTTATGGATGCGTTTGTGTGTGGTTATCCCTAAATCAATTGATAAGGAAGTTTCATGGGAAAGGGTATTAGGTGGTAAAGGGGATCAAGATAGTTGGTCAGCATTTAAGGACCACTTCTTCCAAGCTCAGGATCAGAGTGTCCCAATGGGTAGGAAATCAAGTAAGGGAGCTAGGAGACCAGCATGGTTAAACAAGGAATTGCTGGGCAAACTCATGTGGAAAAAGAGAATCTACGGATTATGGAAGGAGGTTCTGACCACTTGGGAAGAATATAGGACAGTTGTTAGAGGATGTAGGGAGGCAATTAGGACAGCTAAGGCCTCCTTGGAACTTAATCTTGCAAGTCGGGTTAAGGACAATAGAAAGGGCTTTTTCAAATACATAGCAGATAAAACTAACACAAGAGGCAATATAGGCCCACTGCTGAACGAAGTGGGTACCCTGGAGACTGAGGATATAAAGAAGGCAGAGGTGCTGAATGCCTTCTTTGCCTCTGTCTTTACTCCTGCAGACTCTCCCCGGAGGCCCAAGATTCCTGTAGCCCCAGAAGGAGTCAGGACAAAGGAGGAGTTTCCTTTGGTAGATGAGGTTTGGGTTAGGGATCAGTTAAGCAGTCTGGACATCTGTAAATCGATGGGTTCGGATGGAATACACCCGCGGGTGCTGAGTTTGCTGGCGGAGGTCATTGCTAGGCCACTCTCCATCATCTTTGGTAAGCTGTGGGAAACAGGAGAGGTGCCTGAGGATTGGAGGATGGCAAGTGTCACGCCAGTTTATAAGAAGGGCAAGAAAGAGGACCCTGGTAATTATAGACCGGTCAGCCTTACCTCCATCCCTGGAAAGGTGATGGAACAACTTATTCTTGACACCATCTCTAGACATATCAAGGATGAGGGGGTCATTAAGAGTAGCCAACAAGGTTTTACCAAGGGGAAGTCTTGTTTGACTAACCTTACAGCCTTCTATGAGGAAGTGACTAGGTGGATGGATGATAGTAGAGCAGTAGATGTGGTTTTTCCTGATTTCAGTAGGGCATTTGATACTGCCTCCCACAGCATCCTCATAGATAAGCTAAGGAAGTGTGGGCTTGATGATCAGGTAGTGAGGTGGATCAAGAACTGGTTGAAGGGAAGAAGGCAGAGAGCTGTGGTCAACGGGGCAGAATCTAGCTGGAGGTCTGTGACTAGTGGAGGACCTCAGGGGTCGGTGCTGGGACCAGTGCTGTTTAATATTTTCATCAACCACCTGGATGAGGGAACTGAGTGCACCCTCAGCAAGTTCGCTGATGACACAAAACTGGGAGGAGTGGCTGACACACCAGAAGGCTGTGCTGCCATTCAGCAAGACCTGGATAGGCTGGAGAGTTGGGCGGGGAGAAATTTGATGAAATTCAACAAGGGCAAGTGTAGAGTCTTGCATCTGGGGAAGAACAACCCCATGTACCAGTACAGGTTGGGGGTTGACCTGCTGGAAAGTAGCGAAGGGGAAAGGGACCTGGGGGTCCTGGTGGATAGGAGGATGACCAAAAGCCAGCAATGTGCCCTTGTGGCCAAAAAGGCAAATGGCATCCTAGGGTGTATTAGAAAGGGTGTGGTTAGTAGGTCAAGAGAGGTTCTCCTCCCCCTCTACTCAGCCTTGGTGAGGCCGCATCTGGAATATTGCGTCCAGTTCTGGGCCCCTCTGTTCAAGAAGGACAGGGAATTGCTTGAAAGAGTCCAGCGCAGAGCCACAAGGATGATTAAGGGAGTGGAACACCTCCCTTATGAGGAGAGGCTGAGGGAGCTGGGTCTCTTTAGCTTGGAGAAGAGGAGACTGAGGGGTGACCTCATCAGTGTTTACAAATATGTAAAGGGTGGGTGTCAGGATGATGGAGCTAGGCTTTTTTCAGTGATGTCCAGTGATAGGACAAGGGGCAATGGGTGTAAACTGGAGCATAGGAGGTTCCATGTGAACATCAGGAAAAACTTTTTTACTGTGAGAGTGACAGAGCACTGGAACAGGTTGCCCAGGGGGGTTGTGGAGTCTCCGACGTTGGAGATATTCAAGGCCCTCCTGGACAAGTTCCTGTGTGATGTACTCTAGGTTGCCCTGCTCTTGCAGGGGGTTGGACTGGATGGTCTTTTGAGGTCCCTTCCAACCCTTGGGATTCTGTGATTCTCTGATTCCTGCAAATATGCATATATTGTGGTTGTACAAAATGTAGACTTTTTAAAACACTTATAAAACATGTAGTGTAGTGGTGTTTCTCTGCCTTTTTCAATCACATCTCACTGTCACCAGCTTCCGCTCCATCCCCAGGGTTCATTACTACCTCCTCACTTTCTCTCTTTATTTCTTTTCCTCATACTGTTGCCCAGCAACGTTGGACAAATGCCCAAACCAATAATCTAAGTTGAAGTCTTCTGTTCTAGTCTAGAGGTGTGTCTCAGCACCATGCTCCTCAGCGTTTATGGTTCCCTACAAACATAGTCCAGAATGAGTCAAGATGGCCTATCACAGAGACAGGAAAAATTGAGGAGAAATTACTACTTGGGCTCCAAACCATGCTGTGCCTTGTCTGGAACATAATTATATGTCAGCACTGAGAGAGCTTACACTGTTTGAGGACTGCTCACAAAGATGCAGTAAGAAAACAAACCTTTCCTTGTATTCTTGAATAACACAGCCACCATAATGTTACCATAAATTTTAACTATATGCCAAGATGTTGCAAGCATCTTACCTTTTACGTTAAATATAAAACATTTAAATAAATATACTGTACATTCGTTTTAGTGTCAGGCTTTTTCATAATTTCTTTAGTATTCTTATGTACTTAAAAACTTGAAGAATGAAATGCATTTAAAGAATGTGACTGTGATGTTCAGTGCAGTGTCACTTAGATTATTTAACAGATCTGCTACTGTGATAAAAACACCTGACCCCTTAACTTTGAATTTGCTTCTGCCTCAGTAAGCATGAAGAATTATTTTTGCTTAGTGTTCGTTATATTCCACAGAAGTAACTAAAAAGCAACCCTTCATCTAAAAATACTGTATGTACTGCTTTCCTTTGCTTCAAATAACTACTTTTATAAATCCTCCAAGCACTGTCTCATGATCCAAGGAAGAACACTCTAAAAGATACAGAGTAAAAAACACAACAGCATCTCAAACAGTGTGTATTGTGTCAAGGCATTGCACTCTGAAAATTTTTATTGTAACAGTGACTACCATGTAACTCATCCTATCTGCTAATTCAAAGAAGGTACTGCAGAACTATGCCCTAAGACACAGCCACAGATATGCAGGGTTTGGTTTTTTTTTTAATAAATCAAATCTTTTTGTACCAGAAAGCTAACTTACAAGTTATTAAAGTTAAATTCTACATTTCAATGGAAGATGAAAAGAAATCATGAAGATTCTTGCATTGATTCTTCATTTCCAGTTACAATAAATAAAAGGGAGGAAGATATAATGGAATTAAAGAGTAGGCACAGAAAAGCCCTTGATAAAGTTGTACAAATATTTTGCTTCTGAGCAAGAGATTTGAATTCTCTCTTCATGGAATTAAGAGCTAATAAAGGTATATAAATTTGTTCTTCTCACTAGAGGACCAAAAGGGACGGCTGATGTTTGCAGGGCTGACACTTGCAGAATTCCTTCTGAGGAACTAGACTTCCATAGTGGTTTGGATCTCCTGGTGATGGTCGCAGTGCTGTTGAGTTAGTAGATGGAGGGAGCCTCACTTTGTCCACTTTTAGGCATCCACCATCCTCCAGAACCATGATCAGTAAGAAAAACTCCCACTATCCTTAAAGGCAGATATAGTCCCAAGCTTAGGTGCATGTGAATACAATACCAAATTGTTTACTGCTCAGTAGTCACCTTCCACTAACACATTAGGACAGCAGTTGCACTTAGCAACAGCAAGTTATAATCAAAGGATAGCTGTTCATGTCAGTCCATGAAATAGACAGTCATTCCATGATCATTCTTCCTCTCCCTCCATTGCTCTCCTCAACCCATTGAATACACACTGCTGTTCTAAGACAATGAACTGTTATGAAAGGATTTTGGGGTTTTAGCGACCTTGCTGTCTAATGCTGAACTCAAGCACTAAAAGGCAGGTGTCTTTTAATGCTCGGTCTCAAATGATGAAAGGTCTGTGAAAATCAACCTATCATGCCTGGCTTATGTGTAACACTGAAGAAGCTAGCTGGGTCTCAGCCTTACCCTGCTATTTCTTGAGACATCTCCTCAGTGACCATATAGCTTTCTGGGTCTCAAGGTATATGGGGTTAAGAAGTTGGAGAACAGCTATACTCAAGGCACAACTGCAGCAAGGAATTGTGAATGTGTGAACCACTGTGCAAAAGCAGAGAAAAAGCAGAACAAAAGTGCTGATGGGCATAAAAGACTAGGCTAAAAGGAAGATGCATCATAAAACAAGGGCTGAGCTGTCTAAAGTGCTGCCTTATGAGTATAAGGTATTAACTGTGTGGCCATATGACAACATTACTACAATACAGGGAGGCCATATGGGGGTAGAAAGGGTTGATCAAACTGCATCTAGTACATTTTCCTTGCAAATTGTTTGAATGGTAAATGAATTATTTTCCATAATTAATTTAGGGTAAAGTAGGGGGCAGAAGAAGTCATATTACGTAATAAATATTCAGAACATGAATCATGTATTTGATGCATTCTCCACCATTATGACAATCATGCTCCATTTTCAATTGCTGTCTATCAGTGTACGCCCATTGATGTTTAATGAGATGATACGTGCAAGTATGCCAGGTAAAGGTCTTTCTCTGTAGTTTGTAACAATTGAATGCAGCTTCATTCTGGCAAATACAATTGCTTAAATCCAGGAAGAAATTGAACATAGGTCAAATAATGAATTACTATTTTGAAATAGAAATTCTCATAAAAACTTTATTATACTTTCCCTATAAGGTATATTAGTTTAAACTAATAATAGAGCTTTGATAACTCACTTCACTTTGACTGCAGTGGGTGCAGGAGTGACCACATGAACAGCTCAGCTGACAGGCCCAGGTGGGCATTTGTTCTCTAAAGAGAGATGATGAGTAATGCATGTGAGAGAGAAACCACTGAAGCAAATATAGATGAAGAAGATGTGTATATTCCCATACTGGTACCTCCACAGCCTGAGTTGAGGCTAACTGAAAAGTTAACACACACACACACACACACACAAATCAAAAAGTATGTAGCATTTATCTTAATTTTTCCTAAAATAATCATGGGGATAATATCATATTTTTACATATGAGTCCCCAGCAGCATCAATGAATATGTGTACTAATTAATATACTGTATATCAATTCACTTATTCATCTGAAGTAGCACGGACAGGCTTAAATGAGGTTTTCAATTATGAGCATTTATGTAGTTACTGTAGATACCATTTTACTTGAAGGAACAAAACAGAATAAGGAGAACTGCACACTTAGTCTCATGGCCCAAGGGCACTCACAGCTCTGCCTGTCCCTGACTACCCCCCAGGACTCATGAGGTCCTGGCCCATGGCCCAGGATGTCATGTTGGAGACTCCCCGACCTTGTCCACATCCCAGCCTAGCCACGGCCCATCTCCATCCCCAGAGAGGTGCGCAATGTCTGGGGCTGGGCTTCCCTGGTGTCCTCCTGCTTCCCTGTTCCTGGCTGGAGGTAGGACAGGCACTGAATGCCAGGCCCTACCATATCAGACCCTTCATGAGGACCCCCAACACTACCAGCACCCATGGTACAGCAGCCTGCACAGCACCTTGATACCTACACAAGAATGTCTTTACTAATTTATTGCTAGCAATTAAAATACATCTTTAAAAAGGAAAAAAAATGAAATTGCCGGAATCATTAATTTACTTATATGTTTGTTAGGAAAAATATTGCATCTACATATATTCACAGAAGATAGATACTTACTGAGCAACAAGGGCAAAAAACAGAGATCAGAAGGCACTGTAAGATTTTAAAGCATAATGTAGGCAGGCTTTAGGCTCCCATGTCTATTACCAGACTAATGAGCATACTGGATAGTTTGTGGGTAGTACTGAATGGAAACAGTAAAAAAAGAAGAGCAGATGTTTCTTCTAGGACTTCCCAGTAACAATGCGGATTTTATGAACATTTTCAGCATGTTCAACTCTAAATTAACACAGTTACAAACCTATTCTTATTCTCTGAATTAATTTTATCAACGGTATTTTATTTAGTTGACAAAACTGACCTTCAGATAGTTTTACAAAATGAATAATGTATCCTATTGATAACCAAAGAAATTTGAATATCGTTAAGAAGCCAGACAAATTTAATGGCTTTGATGATAAAGAAAAATTTTGGGAGATGGAAAGATATTAAAATGTATTAAGAGTGTGAAAAAAACAATAACTTTAGCTTGGACAAGCAGTGTTTGTACTATGTATTTTTGTGTTGGGATATTGCACGCATTGCAGGAACAGCAGAACATTGGCAGGACTCTACCTTCTATGGAGCATAAAAGAGGAAAATAACATCAAGAAAGACTGGGTAGAAAAATTAATGTTTATGAGCTGAACCTCTGATGCAGGTAATATATGCTAGCAAAAACCAACTACAATCAAGAATAGATTCTTTATTCCTACAGCCTCTTTGTCTGTGGCTTTCCTCACTTAGTGATTTGCAAATAATGATGCAAACTGGGAAAAAAAAGTTTTAATACTGCAGTGCTACACTGGCATAGATTAAGTCTTCAAAGCAAGTAGTGATTTTATTGGTGAGATTTACACTTGATGTAGTTCCTTAAACTAATTGAAAAGGAGTCAGGTTTTCCATTATTTGAAAAGACACAACGTAAAAAAGATTAATACTATTTGTTCAAAAAATGTAACAGCGCTGTTGTTCAACTGGAATGTTGTTAAGGAAAACCAGTAAATGCAGACTTACTATGCTTACAGTAAGTAATTTTTAAAAAAACTTTCAAGGGAATTTTCCATTTCTGCACTTCAGAAGAACTTGTGTAATTCATGTGCTTCTGCTAACATTTGTTTGGTTTATAACCAGATAACTCTAAGACCCTTGCCAGCCACTCCTTTTCAAAGCTTAAATATGCTAGAAGAAAATATTCTAAGGGAAGATTATTCAAGTTTCTTTATGATACAGAAACTTCAAGCCCTAATGATAGATAAAAGTATCCAAAAAAATGATAACAATAATTTCTTCCCACCAGTTTTGAGAGACATCAGCCTATGAACATAAACTCAGAAAAAACTTCTGCAAAATATTGCCAAAGTTTATCAAATTGTTTCACAGGAGACAAAAATTTTATAAATGAGTCTCATCAAGATGCTCGTCTTGCCTACTAATTCAGCTCCCAACTGTATTTTTCATCTTAGAGGAAATATTACTTCCAAAGGTAAGCCAATCTTTACATAGCATGAGCTCTGTCTCTGACCATTCTCTAGTATAGATTGCAAAGATTATCTAAGATATCTGACATGGTTGCAACCTATGTATGTTTCAGTTTCTTGCTAATCTGTTCACCTCCTAGGATCTAGCTGTATCCCAGAAGAACAGTTACATTATTTTTAATGGGTGATAGAGAAGACCGGCTTTTAAAAAGACCTTTAAGTAGGCAAACACAACTCACCCAAAAGTACTAGGGTGTCCTTGTGAAAATGTAAATTTCTATTAAAAGTTAACAAAATAAGTGGGTAAAAGATGCACCACTGTAGAGAAAAATCAAAGTGAAAATGTTGGTTAAAAAGGAGATTTAAAATAGAAATGAATATTAGTCTGACACCAAAAAGATAATGAAGTTTAAAAGAAATTAAAGAAAGTAATTTTGTAGAACACTTTATAAAAAATGCAGTGTAACTCAAGCCAATAAAAATAAAGTTTTTGAATTGGAACAGTTATTAATTAAATATTTCTAAAGTAAAAAGTAACATTTTGGGTTTATGGTCTGACAAATAAGCAGCAAAAAAATGGCTCACTTAGCACTGCCTGATTTCATCAGCAATAAAGATACAATAGTATAGCTATATTAGGTGCTATCTTTCCATCAACAGTCCAGAAGCAGTACAGTAGTGAATGATTCATAGACATCCATATTAAAAAGGAAACTATAATCTCTGATGTATATGGCATAAATGTGTTTTTTTGTGTTTGGGACATAACAGACTTGCAGGTAACACCCACGGGGTCCTGGAACTCATGCAATATGATCTGAACTTGACAAATACAAGGGGAGCCACATCTCCAGCAGTTCTTCTTCCTGTGGTTCAAGAACTGCCAGTTCAGTAATTGCCAGATTAAGGTCCTGAATCAACAAACTCTTGTTCACGTTAGTAACTTTCTTCATGTCAGTGAACGTTTGGAGAAGGCTGAGGTTCTTAATGACTTCTTTGCCTCAGTGTTCACTGGCAAATGCTCTGACCACACCACCCAAGTCTTGAAAGGCAGGTGCAAAGACTGTGAGAATGAAGACCTTAGGCTGCCCACTGTAGGAGAGGATCTGGTTCAAAACCATCTTAAGAACCTGAAAGTGCACAAGTCCATTTGACCTGATGAGATCAATCTGCAGGTCCTGAAGGAGCTTGCAAATGAAGTTGCTAAGCCACTGTCTGTTACACAGTCAGGGGAATTAACTGACAACTGGAAAAAGGGAAATGTAACCCCCATTTTCAAGAAGGGGAAAATGGATGACCCAGGGTATTACAGACCAGTCAGTCTCACCTCTGTGCCTGGCAAAATCTTGGAGCACATTCTCCTGGAAGGCATGCTAAGGCAAATGAAAAACAACAAGGTGCTTGGTGACAGCCAGCATGGCTTCACTAAGGGGAAATCCTGCCTGACCAATTTGGTGGCCTTCTATGATGGGGCTACAGAACTGATGGATGGGGTAGAGCAGTTGACGTCATCTACCGGGACTTGTGCAAAGCATTTGACACTGTCCCACATGACATCCTTGTCTCTAAATAGGGGAGACATCAGTTTCATAGATGGACCACTCAGAGGATAAAGAACTGGATGGATGGCTGCACCCAAAGAGTTGTGGTCAATGGCTTAATGTCCAGCTGGAGACCAGTAATGAGTGCTGTCCCTTGGGGATTGGTGTTGGGACTGGTCTTGTTCAACATCTTTGTCACTGACATGGACAGTGGGATTGAGTGCGCCTTCAGCAAGTTTGCCGATGACACCAAGCTGCGTGTTTTGGTTTATACGCTGGAGGGAAGGGATGCCATCCAGAGGGACTTTGACGCGCTTGTGAGGTGGGCCGATGCCAACCTTGTGGAGTTTAACCATGCCAAGTGCAAGGTCCTACACCTGGGTGGGAGCAATCCCAGGCACAGCTACAGATTGGGCAGAGAAAAGATTCAGAGCAGCCCTGCAGAGAAGGACTTTGGGGTGTTGGTTGATAAGAAACTTAACATAAGCCAGCTTCAATGTACGCTTGCAGCCACAAAAGCCAACTGTATCCTGGGCTGCATTAAAAGGAGCATGACCAGCAGGTCGAAGGAGGTGATCCTGCCTCTTTCCTCTCATGAGACCTCACTTGGAGTACTGTGTGCAGTTCTGGTGTCCTCAACATAAAAAGGACATGGAACTGTTGGAACAAGTCCAGAGGAGGGCCACGACCATGATCAGGGGACTGGAGCACCTCCTGTATGAAGACAGGCTGAGAAAGTTGGGACTGTTCAGCCTGGAGAAGAGAAGGCTGTGTGGAGACCTCACAGCAGCCTTCCAGTATCTGAAGGGGGCCTACAAGGATGCTGGGGAGGGACTCTTCGTTAGGGACTGCAGTGACAGGACAAGGGGCAAAGGGGTTAAAACTTAAACAGGGGAAGTTTAGATTGGATATAAGGAGGAAGTTCTTTACTGTGAGGGTGGTGAGGCACTGGAATCGGTTACTCAAGGAATTTGGGAATGTTCCATCCCTAGCAGTGTTCAAGTCCAGGTTGGGCAGAGCCTTGAGCAGTGTGGTCTAGCATGAGGTGTCCCTGCCCATGGCAGGGGACTTGGAACTAGATGATCTTAAGGTCCTTTCCAATCCTAACCATTCTATGATTCTATGATTCTAACACGTGTGTCTGATTAAGCTATGGGAATGACAAATTTTCTTGGTCATTTTTGGCAATTAAGTATCTAGAAAAGCAGGATGGGAAGCCGTAACATGCATTCCAGTTATTTTTTCATGACTCACTAATTCTGATTTAATTGTTAGCAACAGCTTTACCGGTAACATTTTCAATAGCATCATTTAAAACCTAAAGTATACGACAATAAACCTCCTTTCCACTATTAAGTAGTATCAGTGCTTACAAAACTGTATACGTACAATTTTAGCCCCAAGGAGTTTGCACTCCCCGTCACAGATAACAGGTAATAGTTTGGAAGACATTCTGATCGACCCGTTGATGCTGATGAGGAGAATGCCATTTGAAACATGTGAGATAAATTTTCCAGCCTGACATTGTTCCGGATAGTTTGTTTTCTACTTTTTTTCCTTTTTTTTTTCCCCCCTTTAGTAAGTTATTAAAATGACTTTGCAGGTAAATTCCATATTGTAGGGAGGATGTGAATTAGAAATGTCAAATTTTTTTGAATAATTTTCCTTCTCTTGCAGTTTGTCATTGAGTGTGGCTCACTTTCACAACTGGGACTTATTCAAAGAACATACCATAACATTCTGAGTTACCAGCTGGGTTTAAACCATGACAAGCTTTTAGCATGGGTGAGTAGCAGGAGAATGACTATTAAGCTGATAAAAACTGCCAAAGAAACTTCCAAGAAGAACAATGACTATTAGCAATTTTATTGTCAATCTGAAACAGCTGACTGCTGCAAAGCATAGCCATAAGAAACAAAATATAGCTTAAATCCCCCATCTGCCTAAGACTGCAGGAAATGAGAAACGTTCACAATTGAAATGTCAACTAATGATATTTCTATAATCTGTTTGTGACTAAGTCCAAACACAGGGTCTCGTTGTTTCCTTATTTCACAGTTTGCTAATTTGTGCTAACAATACCACAGCTCACAAAGAAAATTAATTTGCAGTAGTATTTTTTCTGTTTGAATGATCCATTGAAATTCTGAGCTCTAATTTCACAGTAAAATAGATTATTCCTATGTTTCTCCATAACATCACAAAATACACTTTGGTGTGATATTTCCCGTTCATAATTCCCTCTCTGAAAGAATTTTTAAGAAATGTTTTAAACATAGTATGTAAACTGTCCCTGAGTTTTATGGCAGTTACACATGTCAAAGACTTTTTGTTCAATGCGAACAAAAACTGTTCTTGTCTCCTTAATGTTAGGTCTTTCACACACCTAAGGCGCATGCTGTAATGGAGGAGAGCTTGTGCTCTTGCCCATGCTGGATGAAAGCTGGACAGTCATGCTGTGCTGCTCTGGGAATTTCATGGAGCCCAGTCAAACCATGCATAATGGAGGTAAAAGGATATGGTTCATACAGAGGGCATATGTGAAGTGACTCTTAGAGGTGGGTGCTCTCAGGGAATCTTCTTGTGAGCTCAGAGAGGGTGTTTTTAGGGAACCACTAAGCTCTGTATAGTCTGAATGGTCAGGAGATGTTGTCCTTAGGGAACTTCTGAGAGTGCTGTAATTGGGCAGAGTACATGCAGTCATTAGATCTCTGCATAATAATCAGCAGCATTACGTCATGCTGACTTGCTATTCATAGCCTGACTAAAAGGCCTAGAGACTGATGACAGGACAAGCCTGTGACCACCTTCCTTCATGTTATTTTATACACCAGCTTGCTATTCCGGTCTGCTGTTGTGACCAGGCGGCACTCATCACTTTATTCTTTTACATGCTCTCTGACCGTGAAATAACAAACATGATGTACCTAGGGAAAAAAAAAAAAAAAAAAAAAAGTTGTATTCTTGAAGATTACATTTCGTCTCACTAAAATTCTTTTTTTTCCTAGGGAGAAGTGGTTTCCACTGAAATTTTCAATTATTTCACTGTCCTTGTCAGCCGTTTCTTTGTCTAACAATCTCAGTCACTTCTGGCCATGAATTTGTACACAGAACTATGTGTAACACTTATTTTTATGTCCATATGTAGACTGGTAACAAAAACACTGCTATTAATAATTTCTATTCGTCTAGAAAATCTAATCTTTAAATCTCATTTTGAGGGCTGGTCTATAAGCTACTGCATTAAGGAAACCTTTAGTGCTTCCACTTTATTCTGGCTGTTTCTTTAGTGCTATTCAAAGTCTCAATGAAAAGCCCCTCTTGCAGTTCTGCAGTTAAAACAACAAAGCACTGCCTATGTTTCTTCTTTAACACAGCTCTAAGGATTTATTCTTTGCTCCTTTATTCTTCCTTTTTCTGAAGTTTGCTTGTCCTTTTTGCCTTTAAAATCTCTTTATCTAAAGCTGAATTAGTTTTCGCAGCTGGTTGGCAAACTGCCACCGTTTTCTGCTCTGACACTTATTTGTCAATTTCCAGTTGCCTTCAAACTTTTTACTTTTCTTAGCTTCTATTTCTTTTCCCTCTTTCACAGTTTCACCAACTCAAGTTTTAGTTGTTTTAATAGAAAAGAAAAATCCCTCCTGGGAGGGAGAAAAGGAGCCATTCTCTACAGTAACAAAGAGGAAGAAAAATACTGTAAGATTTACCCACTGAAGGCTTTGAAATAACAAACTTCATGCTCTCTACAGATACTTACAAACTGATCCTACTTTCAGGAAGGTAGTAGGTAAATCTCCTACAGTATTTATGTTCTGTCTTAAGAGACAAGAAATACGTACATCCATTTTTGCATAATTTTTAGACCAATCGCTAGCTACTTTTTTATTTTTTTCCATATTAGAGAGCTCACTGTAATTTTAAAACATAAGGGATTAAACATTTATTTATGTATTTTTAATGCATCTGTAATTTAATTTCTCAACTCATGGTATATATTAAAATCGCTAATTTCCATCATAGGCTTTTAATCATAAATAAACACTATAAGTTGATACATTTTAATGACAACTAGAAAACAAGGCAATTTTGATTTGGTTTATTCTTTGAAACTTAACAGAACTTCCTCTCTTGGGTAATGTTTATTACAGGTGTTACATTTCAAATATCTCATAGGCTGTTGTACCAGCAGAGATAGAGGGAGGTAGGAAGAGAACCTATGAAATATATTGCCTTTCTAGACTTTGAATATCAGTATAGTGGCTTATATAGGCACTGTGTAGCCATTATTCTGCCCACTCAAATAATAATAATAGAATATTTCACAAAACTGTGTGCCCAAATACCACAATTTTATTTTCTGTTCCTTAGTGCTCGGTTTTTAATCTCTTGAGCACAAGGAAAAGGCAGCATAAACCTTCCTCATAAGACTGATCCCTTTCTTCCTGCTGTAACTACTATAGAATTATTATTACAATTAGTGTTACTAACAATTACTATAGTAATTACAAATTACTATTATATGGGCACTGGACCTTCACTTTTGTAGGAAGTGGAATAGAGAGATTCTCATGCTTCCAGAATGCAAATAATAGCTATTTTTACCATCCCTATAGCCACAGCTTAGTGGAGTGGGTTACAGCAATGCATACATTGTCACATCTTGGCAGTTTGAAAAGAGCTAAAGCAGATGAAAAGAAAGGCTATATCTAAAGAAGAGGAAAATAGCGTTGCAGTTTTCAGTAGCCTTTCTTACATGTGAGGTCCTAGAAATCAGCTGGACTAACTGATAAGTGGTGAATACTGGCAGCAGCTGTCCAGTAAGTCGAAATGTAAGTAATGATTACCCTTGTGGTCTGAGTTACTGCACGGCAGTTCCCAGCTGACTTACATTGTTAAAAGGTACAGCCTAATTAAACCTCACTTCTTGCATCATGAATTTCTTTCTATGTATCTGAGACAATGTCTCGTATCTGTCCTTATTATTTGTTCACTGCTGTTCCACTTCTACACCTACAATGTCATGCCTTATTCCTTTTAATTCATTCTAGTTCTGTGCATAGATAAATCTAAAAAGACATAACATAAAAATATTTTACATATGAACCAAAAAGTGTTTAAAAGCAGATCTTTAAAGCTGAATTAGGTGAAGAATCCAGGCCAATAGCTTACCTATATAAATTTAACATTAGACTTCACAGCTTTTTTTTAAATTAGACTAACTTAAAATTGACCTTTTTGGAAAAAAATGAGTCATAAAAATGAATATTAAAAGTAGTGCATCATATGTACCCAATGTGTTATTAACTTCAGAGCAGCGACTCATTATTTCAGTCCATTGCAGAGTGGTGAGGAAACTGTGTCAAACAGTTTAAATTTTTTAAAAATCATATTAAGGTGTTTTGAACTAGCTTTGACTGGTGGAATTTATTTCAAGAGTTTTTATAATAAAATTGATTAAATGTACTTAATGCATCAGCAACATTCACAGTAAATTGGAAAGAAATTAGTCTAAAGAGCTTTAAAACACATATACTTTAAAGTAATTTTGAAAGTTCTTACATAAAGTAACTGTATTGGGATTCGAAAGTATTAAATAAGAAGTCGGGAAAACATAACAGAAATCACTGACAGTTTGTCTCATTTGGAGTCTTCAGGAGTCTAAGTGGAATTTGCAGTTCTCTGATATATTCATTTTACTTTATTTTAACTTCATAAGTTAATAATTAGGAAAATACATTTAGATTTGAGGATATATAAGCACTGAGTATATTAGTTCACATTTCATGTCATTTTTTGAGGCCTGAAGAAACTACACTTTAATGAGGTAAGGGGGATTTATATTAAAAGGCTTAATTTACAGCTGGCTGAGTTGTTTTGTGTGGAAGAAGCATGACAGCACCATCTAATCAAAGGTGGTATCACAATATTTTTGGGGGGAGTGGGGAATGGAAACTCAAGGTAACTTTGATAGATAACAGCCATAACATAGACTAGATCTGGGTGCTTGAGCTTGCAGTCCTAATATCCTTTGAATATATTATTTTTAAAGTAATTTTATATATGTTTTCCTTAGTGTGAATGAATGAAGATTCAAAGAGAACCACTTTTTTTTATTCTAAACACCAGTGTAACAATAAGTATTACATTGGTAATATCTGTGTTAATTTCTCCATCCAAACTCCTTGCTCTGGTCTTCATACTCCTCTCTCATTAATTGTTTCTCTAACAAGCCTCCTTAAATTTCCTCATCCCAGTTTGTCTCTTTCAAGGCCACTCTTTTCTCTGCATAATCCTTCCTGATCAAACTCCTTGTTAACATTATTCAGTTTCTGATGATTTCAGAATTTTGCAGGTCAGCTGACACCTGTTGTTTTGTCAATCCATTCCATCTTCTCTTTCTAATCATACAGCACTCTCAGCCCATTATTCCTTGTTCATTCTCACACTCACCCCATATGATCCCATTCAGCCTCCAACTTCCCAGACTTAAACACCAGAATTCTTAGTTTTTATTTGCAAATTCCTGCTTACTTTGCTAATTCTTGGAGAATCATTGATTATAGTCAGTGAAGCCACTTGATTCAAAGTCAGATCTGCAGCACATTTCTGAAAGAGGAACAAGAAATATTTTCAAAGATTATAGAAGACCTGTTATGAAACTGTGGACTTTATGGAAAAATTAGTCAGTTTCCCTGAATGTGGTCTACTGTTTTCATATCTACTTTTTTGGGCACAGGGGGAGGGGTGCTGAAAGCAGCCTTAAGGTATTACTATTGCAATTCTGCTGTTGACAGCGGAAATAATTCTGGAATTTACAGATGCCAGCAAAACCTTCCAGCCACATATAAAAGCATCAACAAAGCATTGTCAACACAGGGAGTCTCTAAAATATCTAATATCACCAAGAAATGTTTTCCAGATTTTGAAATATGACATACTAAACATGTCTTGCTGCCAAAGTACTGCTCTAAAATATTAGACTTTACTTCCAGTTTTTACTCCCTGGACAACACATCCAGTGAATAAAGTACCTTTTCTGAGTCTTTCCCCCCCACCATTCTGAAGTAACCTATACTGCACATATAAACGAAGTCGTTTACTTGTCTAGTCGTCACAGCTTCTAGAAGTCTAAAGCATTACAAAGGAGAATATAGAATACAGATTTTTATTTTTTTTTTCAGTGCATATTTCTGCATTATCTGGGACAAAAATAGAGAAACAAAAATAAGGTGACCTTTTCTTTTAGAAGAGGAATTCTGGTATCTTACCAAACTCGTGGGAAGGAAAGTCCTATAGAAGACAGAGCATAGAAAGGTAGAGGGGCTTCTATGAAAAGCTATCTTTAAGAATGAGAGCATATACACAACTTGCTGGGTGTTTTTATTACATCTGAACTATAATGTTCACAGAATTCTCTATTAGGAAAAAGGAGAGTTGTAAACTGAGAGGCATCTTTCTCAGAAATGTTATATGTTCAGTCAGAGCAAAAGAAGCTGAGACAATGGTTGGTTTAGGGCCAAACCATTCAAATGTTGATGGAAACAAAATATTTTCTATCTGAAACAAAGCACTGATAAGGACCACATTTATTCCCATTAGAGAATGTTTCAAATTAACTATCTAAGTAATTTATGCCCAGAAGTCTCCTAGGAACTAGTGAATCATTGCCAATTTTTAACTTACCTGGGAAAACTGGGAAACAGCAAGATTTGCAAACATTGCCCCATTATCCAGAAAAGTATACTACACAGAATAACAAATTAGGTATCCCAACCTTCATTTCAGGTGCAAAAATGGATTTATTACCTTGGAACTTCGCTAATAACAAGCTGGAGGCTACAATTACAATTACTATTAGTAACATAGCTCTTTTTGTGAGATCTCTTTCTGTTTGATTTTAGTTTTGACTGAAGTGTAGGGGTAGTAAACTATAGAGATACACCTGGACTTAATTCACTTTCTGTATATTGAAGGTTTTTTGACTGGATTTTATCAAGTGCATGGGTATGAGTCAGAGGAACTAGAAACTTTTCTTTTTATATTGATATCCAGGATCTTTTTGATATTTTTTCTTCTAACCTGACAACATATATTTTATGGCCTTCAGAGTATGGTTTCTGGATCCTTGAAGGGATGGACTCCTTGAAGGGATGTATGCAAAAGTAACCAAAAAATATAAAGTTATTTTAACTTGTTTAGTTTTGCTACACAACAATTCTTATTTCCATCAGGAAACTAGGAACCGGAGGGCGAAATGTACAAAAGTTCTTAAAAAGTACATAGCTTTATCAGTGAATGTTGTATGCCGTTTGAGAATTATCCAAATATTGGCAGGCTGTTAAAAAATAAGGGATGAATTACTATTATGCTAATCTAAATCAACTGATTTAAATGGTTAGAATCAAAAAAAAGCTTATTCAGTACAGCCAAGTGAATATGAATAAATTTTGAATTCAAGAGAGCACTTTATGTCTACAGAGTGGCATAACCTGTCTTAAAAAATCAATGACTAAAACTAGGTTTTAAGTATTATCATAGGCTACATCTTTAATCTGAGCCATCTGTGCTTCTGTGAAAAGAGGGCTAGCAAAATCTTCAGATAATAAAGGTGAATGAAGCTGGGAAATTCTGCAGAAGATATGGCAAAAAAAAAACAAACCACTTCAAATCCAGTATCAAATAGCTAAGAATCTTGCATTATGGTGTGAGGTGTAAGTAAATAAATTTATCTGGTATACTGAAGGGAAGTTTAAAAAATGGGTAGATAATGTAATGGATAGATAATGGTGTCCCTGCCCACAGAAGGAGGATTGGAACTAAATGATCTTTAAGGCCCTTTCCAACTCAAACCATTATATGTTTGCATAAGTGAGTGTAAGTGTTTAAATGTGGGAATTATATCTGACAGCACAGAGTTTTTCGATCTTGCTGTGAGAAATGGAACACAAGCTAATTACTGGAACCAAAATTAAGATAATTCTTCTAGAAATAATAACCAAAATTATTGGGAGACCTGAAAGGGCCATGGTTCCCCTAAAACAAAATCAGATGCCCCTACATCTAACCTGTGGAAGACATTCAGTGGGGAGTATAGAGGTCCACATTGAATAATTATGGTGTCTTTTCTGGTCTGTGAGGATGAGACTCAGTCCCCTAAAAATTTTGGTTTGGGGAGGAAAAGTAGAGAAGTGTAATGTTACAGAACACTTGACTGCTCTCCAGATTCTCATCTTTGCATCTCAGAGCAGGGCAGTATGTATCATAATATCTCATGCTTTAGGCCTTAAAATAACTGCCTGTAAAGTAAAGATGGTTTTATTTCACTTGAGGTATATCTGCATGTTGTGGTTTAAGCCCTGTTGACAAGTCAGCCACTCAGTTTCTACCCCCCCACACCACTTTCTTCCCTTCCCCCCCCCCCCGCCACCACTCCCAGAGGGATGGGGAAGAGAATCAAAAGAATGTAACTCCCACAGGTTGAGATAAGAACAGTCGAATAACTACGGCATAACACAAACCACTACTGCTACCACCAATGATAATAATGATAAGAGAAATAGCCAGGAAAGAGAATACAATACCAGCTGCCGAAACGAGCCTGACAGAGCAGAGAGTGCCCTCCCCAGAAACTCCCAGTTACATCTGGGACATGATGTTCTGTGGTATGGAATACCAGTATGGAATACCTCTTTGGCTAGTTTGGGTCAGGTGTCCTGTCCCTGCTTCCTCCCATCTTCCCCTCCTCCCTGGCAGAGCATGAGACTCACAAAGTCCTTGGTCAGAGTAAACATTGCTTAGCAACACCTGAAAACATCAGTGTTATCAGCTCTGTTCCCAGGCTGAAAGTCAAAACACAGCACTGCACCAGCTACTAAGAAGGAGAAAAAATGACTGCTATTGCTAAACCCAGGACAGTACCCACCCCTTATTCCATACCATTCAAGCCATGCTCAGATCCCACATTTTCAATATACCATCACTTTTACATATATATACATCCAGATACACAGACAGAGGGAAAGAGATCATTCCTTAGTGCATGGACCAATCCTTATAATGCTGCTGAGTCCATTCTGTCCATGATGTCAGGTTCCATCTCTTGTAACAGTCTTTCGGGGCAGGAGAGGCTGTGTGCAGTCTTGGATCATTGCCTGCTGATGCTGATTGTTCCTTCACTGCAGAACTTGTCTAGTTCTATCAAAGTTCACTCTGTTGGGATGATGGTTGGAGGGAAGTCAGGGCCAGCCGCTGGTGACCTGAAGACATCTAGTTGATGGGCTATGAAAGTATTACACAGCAGGCAATAGCATACAATTAAGTTCAATAGCTGTTTTCCCCTAAAATCAAATCCCCTTGAGATATACATCGGACTTCCCCATCTTCCTGCATTACTCACCAAGTATATCTGGGTCCCTGAGCAAAAGCAATCCCACAAGTGGGTTTGCATTTACCTGAAGCAGGAATAACTCAAACTGTCTGACACACCAGAGGACTGTGCTGCCATTCAGCGAGACCTGGACAGGCTGGAGAGTTGGGCGGGGAGAAACTTGATGAAATTTAACAAGGGCAAGTGTAGAGTCTTGCATCTGGGGAAGAACAACCCCATGTACCAGTACAGGTTGGGGGTTGACCTGCTGGAAAGTAGTGAAGGGGAAAGGGACCTGGGGGTCCTGGTGGATAGGAGGATGACCATGAGCCAGCAATGTGCTCTTGTGGCCAAGAAGGCAAATGGCATCTTAGGGTGCATTAGAAAGGGAGTGGTTAGTAGGTCAAGAGAGGTTCTCCTCCCCCTCTACTCAGCCTTGGTGAGGCCGCATCTGGAATATTGCGTCCAGTTCTGGGCCCCTCTGTTCAAGAAGGACAGGGAATTGCTTGAAGGAGTCCAGCGCAGAGCCACAAAGATGATTAAGGGAGTGGAACATCTCCCTTATGAGGAGAGGCTGAGGGAGCTGGGTCTCTTTAGCTTGCAAAAGAGGAGACTGAGGGGTGACCTCATCAATGTTTACAAATATGTGAAGGGTAGGTGTCAGGATGATGGAGCTAGGCTTTTTTCAGTGATATCCAGTGATAGGACAAGGGGCAATGGGTGTAAACTGGAACATAGGAAGTTCCACGTTAACATCAGGAAGAACTTCTTTACTGTAAGAGTGACAGAGCACTGGAACAGGTTGCCCAGGGGGGTTGTGGAGTCTCCTACACTGGAGATATTCAAGGCCCGCCTGGACAAGTTCCTGTGTGATGTACTGTAGGTTACCCTGCTCTTGCAGGGGGGTTGGACTAGATGATCTTTTTAGGTCCCTTCCAACCCTTGGGATTCTGTGATTCTGTGATTCTGTGATTCTGTCTTCCCCAGCAAATTCTTCATATGCACCACAGGAACTCTGTCCCCCTCTACAATATGTTAAAGTTCTCACTGGGCTGGGCCAGCTCTATTGGCTGATCTTCTAGTGTTAACAAACCAGGTGCCAACCAGGTGGTCTTTGGTAAGTGTGTATCCCAATGCTTGAAAGTTCCCCCACCCATTGCTCTCAGTGTGGTTTTTAACAGCCCATTGTACCATTTGATTTCCCCAGAGGCTGGTGCATGGTATGGTATGTGATATACCCACTCAATGCCATGCTCTTTGGCCCAAGTGTCTATAAGGTTATTCCAGAAATGAGTCCCATTGTCTGACTCAGTTCTCTCTGGGGTGCCATGTCGCCACAAAATCTGTTTCTCAAGGCCCAGGATAGTGTTCCGGGCAGTGGCGTGGGGCACAGCGCATGTTTCCAGCCATCCGGTGGTTGCTTCCATCATGGTAAGCACATGGTGCTTGCCTTGGCAGGTTGGCGAGAGTGTGATATAGTCAATCTGCCAGGCCTCCCCATACTTATACTTAAGCCATCGTCCTCCATACCAAAGAGGCTTTAACAGCTTGGATTGTTTAATTGCAGCACATGTTTCACACTCATGAATAACCTGGGCGATAGTGTCCATTGTTGAGTCCACCCCTCGATCATGGGCCCATCTATATGTTGCATCTCTGCCCTGATGGCCTGAAGTGTCATGGGCCCACCGGGCCAAAAATAATTCACCTTTATGTTGCCAGTCTAAGTCCATCTGAGCCACTTCAATCTTAGCAGCTTTATCCACTTGTTGGTTGTTCTGGTGTTCCTCAGTGGCCCGACTCTTGGGTACATGTGCATCTACATGGCGTACCTTCACCACCAGGTTCTGCACCCGGGCAGTGATATCTTGCCACAGTGCAGCAGCTCAGATGGGTTTACCTCTGTGTTGCCAGTTGCTTCGCTTCCATTGCTGCAACCACCCCCACAGGGCATTTGCCACCATCCATGAGTCAGTGTAGATAAAGTACTGGCCACTTTTCTCATTCAGCAATGTCCAGGGCCAGCTGTATGGCTTTCACCTCGGCAAACTGACTCGATTCGCAGTTTCTGCAACTTGTCGCCGAGGACTCCATATGGCTGCCTTCCATCTCCGATGCTTTCCCACAAGATGGCAGGACCCATCAGTAAACAAGGCATACTGTTTTTCACTTTCTGACAGTTTGTTATATAGTGGGGCCTCTTCAGCACGCATCACCTCCTCCTCTGGTGACATTCCAAAATCTTTGCCCTCTGGCCAGTCCATGATGACTTCTAGAATGCCTGGACAACTGGGATTTCCTGTTCGAGCTCGTTGTGTAGTTAGTGCAGCCCATTTACTCCATGTAGCATCAGTTGCATGATGTGTAGAGGAGACCCTGCCTTTGAACATCCAGCCCAGTACAGGCAACCGGAGTGCCAGGAGGAGCTGTGCTTCAGTGCCAATCACTTCCGAAGCAGCTCGAACCCCTTCATAGGCTGCCAGTATCTCTTTCTCAGTTGGGGTATAGCTGGCGTCAGATCTTTTGTATCCCCAACTCCAAAACCGAGGGGTAGACCTCGAGTCTCCCCTGGAGCTTCCTGCCAGATAGGACCATTTTCCCCAGCTGTGGTGTACAGTACATTTTTAACATCTGGCCAGGCCCGAACTGGTCCAAGGGCTACTGCATGAACTATCTCGCATTTAATTTGCTCAAAGGCTTGTTGTTGCTCAGGGCCCCATTTAAAATCATTCTTCTTCCGGGTCACATGATAGAGAGGGCTTACAATCGAACTGTAATTTGGGATGTGTATTCTCCAGAACCCCACAGCACCCAAGAAAGCTTGTGCTTCTTTCTTATTAGTTGGTGGAGACATTGATGTTATCCTGTTGATCACATCTGTGGGGATCTGTCTACGTCCATCTTGCCACTTTATTCCCAAAAATCAAATCTCCTGTGCAGGTCCCACATCGGGGGGGGGACACCACATCATGTGTGGGGCAACACATCGGCCCCATTGTCCCAGCATTGGAGGAACCAGGTGATGATGTGCTCCCATGGTTGACGGGTAAAATCTTTTCGCATATTCTGTAGCTTGGTTGAGGTCCAAGGTTGAGAAGTCACGTCTTCTTCTTCTTCTTCATCATGTGATGATGACTCCTGATCAAATGCTGGACTGGGTGGTGATTACATTGTTTCTTCATCTTGCTTCACCTTTCTTGCCTCTTTTTTGCTTTTTCTCTTGCGTAGAGGGGCAACCGATATTCGTATGAATTGGTCTTCTGGTTTAGCTGCAGTGATTATCACTGTGGTTTGAGTAGCAACTGTACTTGTCGCTGGGGGTGGTGTAGCTTCTCTGCTTAGACCTGGGGTAGCTGCACTGTCTGTTGCAGTCGAAGTTTGAGTAGCTGCTGTCTTGTTGCTGGGGTAGCTGTGCTATCCGTTGCAGCAAAAGTTTGAGTAGCACCTACTTGTTGCTGTGGGTGGTGTAGCTGCTGTGCTTGGAGCTGGAGTAGCTGCGCTGACTGCTGCTTTGCCTTCAGATCCAGGGACATTTTTTTCCTTTTGAAGGTGCTGGATAGTGTTGAACAAAGCCCTGTAAGCATAGGCCAAGCCCCAGCACGTTGCCGTGATTTGTCCATCTCTGGTATGGCCAGGATGACAACACACCCCATTTAAGTGTTTTACTAATTTTTTCTGGATTTTGCACTTGTTCGGTGGTGAAATTCCAAAGTACTGGAGGGGCCCACTGGCCTAGATACTTGCCCATGCTATCCCACACACCCTGCCACTCATGGCTGTCCAGCCTCAGGGAAAATCTCTTGGTCCTCCTATATCATCACTGAACCCCAGACAAGACCCAACCTGACTCTGCTTAACTCTTGAAATCAAATTAAATGGTCGTGGGCAAAACACACTCTGTATGCGTGCCAACATGGTGATGCCCATCACAATCAGCAAACAGTTCTCAACAGTATTAAAAGGCCATTAAAAAACTTCAAAACCCAAATGATGCTGTAAATGGTCTGGGGTGATGGGGGGGTGGTGGGGGTGAGGGGTGTGCTGGGAGGGTAAAAGAATGTCTCCTTCACAGGTTGACCACCTGAGAAGGAGAAAAAAGATGTGTAATTGCTAAGCACTTTAATTATATACCTTCCAAAGTATAAAGGTGGTAACCACACCGGGAACATAAGCCAGACCAGTTTCATGATCAATGATTCTATTGTATTACAAGTCAGTACCATAAAATACAATGAGACAAGAACCTTAGCCAAAGCCACACACTTGAAAAACACTAACACAGCAAATACCGGCTGCAAGTAAGGCACGATATAGTGAAACTGTGAGATCAAGAGAAACAACTTTGAGAGCCAATAAATAAGCATTGTAACAAGTGACTATTAATCCAAAACACTGAATGCTTATCACAAATATGATTAGACACACTCCAGTCAGATCTGTTGTTATCTCAACCCTTCATACCCCACGTTAGGTGCCAAAAAGAACTGTCATGGTTTAAGCCCTGTCAGCAAGTCAGCCACTCAGTTTCTACCCACCCCCTCTTCCCTTCCTGCGCCACGCCCCCCCTCCCCCCCCCCCCGCCCCCAGACGCATGGGGAGGAGAATCAAAAGAATGTAACTCCCATGGGTTGAGATAAGAACAGCCCAGTAACTAAGGTATAACACAAATCACTGCTGCTACCACCAATAATAATGATAAGGGAAATAACAAGGGAAGAGAATATGATACCACCTGCAGAAAAGAGCCCGACTGAGCAGAGAGTGCCTTTCCCAGAAACTCCCAGTTATATCCCAGGCATGACGTGCTGTGGTATGGAATACCTCTTTGTCTAGTTTGGGTCAGTGTCCTGTCTCTGCTTCCTCCCAGCTTCTTCTCCTCCCTGGCAGAGCATGAGACTCACAAAGTCCTTGGTGAGACTAAACATCAGTGTTATCAGCTCTGTTCCCAGGCCGAAAGTCAAAAACACAGCTCTGCACCAGCTACTAAGAAGGAGAAAAAATGACTGTTACTGGTAAACCCAGGACACTGCACTAATGTATTGTGGTTACAGGATTTTTCCTGTTCTCTAGGGCACAGAATGGGTGATGGTCAGACAAAGGACCACAGACACCATACTGTGAGAAAGAACTGAAATTCGTTGTATTGATTCTAGTTTGTAAAAATGTTTTCCCAGCTTGCTTTGCAGAGCACTGTGGAGTTTCACTTTCATTCTAATCAACAATACAGTTCACCTAGCCATATCTAGCATAATTGATTATTTTTCATTCAGGAAGCTGCATGCTTTCTAACATTTTATTCAAATACATCTATGAGGCTTTCTGTCTTAGTCTGATAAAGTGCAAAATGATGAGTTGTGATGTCAGGCTAAATGATCTAATTATCTTTTTGGCATTTACAAAACATACTAAAACACATAAAGCAAATGGATAAACAATCTCTATCATTAGGAATAAGTATATACATATAGACTGATTTTAATAAGAAGGTACGAAGAAATATTTTAAGACTATATTACACAAGATGTTCTTTGCTAGCTTTTTTAGTGAAAAGGTTTTTCAAGTATCTTTTAATAAGCTTTCCCTCTGTTGTGACAGGATTACTACTGCACATCTACAAGTAAACTACAAAAAGGTTTCTTAAAAAAATGTCTGACAACTCAGTTCTTGGATGTCAAAGAAAGAAATCTATAGATGTGACAGAGGAATTCAGTGACAATGCAGAAGCACCTTTTTATCTGGGAACCTTTTCCTCTTTTTTATTTTTAATCTTAGACAGTCTCTCCTGGCCCTTAGTGAAATATGCAGAAATTGAAATAGAAGAACTGAACAGCAGTTCACCAAAACTACTATCCAGCTGCTGATAAGGGAGAATCAGTGTCTTCAGGAAGGTGCAGCTGGCTTATAATAAGGTAATATTAACAAAGGAATCCTCTCCTAATCCTAGACAGCAATTGTTTTGGAACGTGAAGTGAGATATATTATTTATGAGTCTTCATCCTACTATATAAGTTCCTATAAATGAAAAGCATATTGAAAATCTTTTTGAAATGTATTCGGTTCAAGTCCTTCTTCAGATCAGATCCTGACCCTATTTAATAGTAGGTGTTATAGAGGATATGTGAAACTTATGCCCTACCTCATAAAAAATTATGTTTCTGCTGTTATCTTGCTAGCCTTATGGGACAACAGTTTCGACATCAGACAGAAGTCTATTGCTCAACTGCATTCTGTCCTTTTTAAAAGTTTCCAAACAAAGGGAGAAAAAGGGGGATATTGTTGAAGATCTACCCAAGCACCTCTTAACTTAAGTAACATAGGGCCACAGGAAGTCTTAACAGACCGCCCTCTCTCAGCCTTACTACTCAACCTTGTGTGGAGAGCTTGGTTTAGCCATGGCCCTGAATATGTCTTCTAAATATGTGACTGAAACTTTATAAGTTATGTGGTATATATTAGAGGCTGGAGACAAAACCAGAATTTTTGTAAGTCTTTGTCTTTTTCTCTAGTGTACAGTTTGTTTATACTCTCAGCCATAGTTATCCAGTGGCAGTATTTTAAGCTAGCTATTTAAGATATTAAAAATATTTTATTTTGGGTAGCCCATGAAGTGTGATTGGCCACACTGGGAGGTTATTGTCCCCGATGGTACACCAATGATAGTATCTTGGTCTATTGTAGACCTGATGCAATACTTACAAGTTGCAGGAAGGATGATAGTGAGGTCAGCTGCAGAAGAGCAATCTGGAAGTACCACTTGATTTGATGACTTCACACTCTTCAGTATTTACATTTAATTTCTTCTTTCATCAGGCTGCTATTCAATAATCTTTTTGAACCAAGGATTCCTGATAGTTTAAGCAACCCATAAAACCTCCTCATCAATATATTCTAGCCATGCTAAAGCAATTGCTATGCCTTCTTGGAGAAAATTAAGTGTATTTTGTCTACAAACACTTTTACCAAGACATCATATACTCCTTCTACAAACATCTCATAACTAAGCAATAACATCTGATTTTGTGAACTATGAATTTAAGGCTGTGTTTATCCCAAGCATAGCACTGATAAATTGTGCTAGTTTTCTGAGTATTTTATTTCTACTAGAAAATGGATTTCTAAACAAGTGCAGTGCCTTAATTTAGAATTTATTTTTCTCGTAATATTCCAAGTCACATAATACTGTCCAGTGTTGCTCTCTAAAGAATGTTTTTTCACCATTATGAAGTCACCAGTCACCAGAGCTTAGAAACCTTACCACTCTGGATAGTTGCACTCCCTTGTTCCCTCAGGGACAGGGTTCTGATTAAACCTCTCTTAACCTCTAAATAAACAAGTCAGCTGCAGGATTCATAAGGTCTAAGGCATTGATAGTCATCCAGACCAAATATTTAAACTGAGTCCAGGAGGAAAATTAAAGCAAGCGTGATTGATGGATCCCAACAAATCCATCCTGCAGCAGACAAAAACACTTCTGAATGGAACTATGGGGTTTCCCCAAAAATAGTAGTAATCTTCAGAATGGTTTACCCATCATCGTGGTTTAAGCCCAGCTGACAACTAAGTACCACTTAGCCACTCGCATGCGTCCCCCTACCCTCTCCTCACAGTGGGATGGGGAGGAGAATCAGAAAAAAGGTAAAACCCCATAGGTTGATACAGGAACTATCTAATAATTGAAATAAACATAAATAATAGTACAGCAATGGTAATAATAATAGGAAATAGAGAGATGAAGCAATAAACCCTGGTCCCCACAAAAGACAAGTGATGAACAATATGATTGTTCACCGCCTGCTGACTGATATCCAGCCTGTCCCCAGGCAGTGATCAGCCCCTGCCGGCCAACTCCCCCCAGTTTGTATACTGAACATGACAGTCTACAGTAGTTCAGGTCAGCTGTCCTGGCTGTGCTACTTCCCTGCTTCTTGTGCACCCCCTCACTGGCAGAGCATGAAAGGCTGGGAAGTCCTTGATTAGACCACTACTTAGCAACAACATCAGTGTGTTACCAGCATTGTTTTCAGACTGAAGCCAAAACACAGCACTGCACCAGCTACTAGGAAGAAAATTAACTCTATCCCAGCTGAAAACAGGACACACATGTAGTAAATTAACCTGAGATCTGTTATTTATTACTATGTCGTTATAATATACATATGTAGTATTATATTTTTATCTTGTATTAAGTGCTATAAATGTTGCTATAAATAATAGTATTTATTAGTATGTTATTTAATCTTGTTCAGATCCAGGCCATTTCTAGAATTATTTTTTTCAGCCTCCTAAAAAGAAAACATTGGTTCTATGTCAGTTAGCTGGGTCTCCTTGAGAAATGGAAAGAAACTTGCACCGATCTTACAGCTCTCTCCCAGGCACCTTTAGAAAGCAACTCATTAGGTCTTCTTTACCTCCAGTGACAGCAGGGTCAATGCAAGCAACCAGCTTAGTCTAAAAACCTAGCTCTTTGATGGCTGAGGTTATTACATATGACGAGTCTTCCCCAGTCTGAAATGCAGATTTTTCTTCTCCTCCCCCTGTAGTACTTACTCTTGGAAGTATAAAATGTGAGGCTTAGAATGAGGATGCTGTGTTTGAAAACATTTAATGTTTATTTGACAGTATTCATGTCAGAGGGTTCTTGCTTTTTAAGCAAATATCATAATTTATCATCAATGTGTCAAAAAAAAAAAAAATACAGAAGAGCTGTATTTTCAACAAAGAAAAGGCAGAAAAGTTACCATGCTGGAAACAATTAATTTGTCGATCTGTGTTGTTATGAACACTTGTATCCGTAGACCCACACCAACTGCAGGGAGCCATCCTGAACCTGTATGAAAGCATAATAATGTTATAGAGCTTAGACACTTGTCTTTTAACTGCATATGCTTAGGAAGATCAACGGTTTCTTAACTGACAAATTTCTTACCACTAGAGGGCTCAAAATTGCTGTGTGATTTTATGTATGAAGAAATGCATAAATGTATATATACATATACACAATGTATGATACGTGTATGTCGTGCATGAGTTTTATTTGTGTGTATGCAGATATAAACACACATACATGTACATACATACACCTACCTATACTTTAACAGGTGATCTAATTTTATTTTAAAGGTTTTGAACTTTTAAATGCAATTCAAACCTTAAAGATTTTTAATATAACTTCACAGTTCACCATTTTCTATATAAAGGTGAAATGTTTCTTTAATTCCTGTAATTACAGTTTTTAACTTTGCTCTCAGATGGCCAGATTTACATAGCATTTTCATTTGCTCAAACTGAACACTGAAAACAATCACAATAAAATACAGTTCAAACTTCCATGACCAGTGCCTGCTGTCACCATATGTTTTATTAAGATATCTAGATGACATTGAATAACATGGGCTTAGTTCATTTTTTCATAAATGACTTTCCACAGAATGTAATGCAGTGTTGCAGAATCTATTACGCCAAGCATTTTTGTTTGATTATGTGACATACTCTCTTGGGAAATCTTAGAGGCTCTAAATAAATAAAATGTTCCTGGAAAGCTGACTGTTTTCTTTCATTAATGTGACAATTGTAATGATGAGAGAAATGGCTTTCAAACATTTTTAAGTAATGCATAATGTTTGGAGATAATGCAATCCATATACTCCACAGTATAACAATAATGAATAATTTACCCATGCAGTCCAAAAGATAATTAACACAATATTTTCAGTCAGACTTGACATACACAAAAGTTTGAGGTATCAATATTTTTTACATGTTGGCAAAGTTATTTTCATCTAAGAAATCTGCTCAAGGAACAAGTATTTAAAGAACAATGACGTTTCAGATTACCATGAGTAACAATAATGTATGTTGTAGAAATGGGAGCACATACACCAAAATGTTTTGCAGACATTTATTGCTGTACATAATACTCAATTTTTAATAGAGTTTCTTTGGAATTTTTCTGGATAGGAAATTGTGGAAAAGCACAAGAGAAGAAGATACTCTTTTTGCAGCACTTCAGTGCTTTGACTATCTGCAAAAAATGATATTAAATAGTATATTTCAATTTGGCTGGACTGCGATTACTGCCTACATTATCAATAGTACAGTTAGATACTAATAATTGAATAAAGCTTTAACATATTCACCTTCTATCATCATCATCTTACGTATGTTTCAATTGTTAAAAGTTGTACAGGGTGCTGCACCTTCATAAAATGGTAAAATCTTAAAAAAACACAACAAAATAATTGGGGGTAAGTTCAGAATACTTAGTAAAGAAATACAACTCTATCACCATGTACAATTCACTAATTTTTTAAAGTACATCTTATTATAGTCCCATTTTGGTTAACATATTTACTTTAAAATGAAAAATATGCATCTAAGCCAAGATATTTTTTCTTTAAGAATTTTAACTCCTGCATGTTTTGCTTTAAGCATTTATCTTTACTAATTGTGCATGGTGTTAGATTGGAACTATAATGCGCTACTAAAAAAATAACTTTTTTTGTGAGCTTTTTCTTCCGTGTAGTGCATTCTTAGCTTACCACTCTGCTATCTGAATATCTGACAGATATTAAAAGCAGTTTTGTTACTGATAGGCAGGGTTGGCTGGCATATTCATCACATCACCTTTGGTTTCAGGAGTAAATCATCAAATTATCAAAACTGATAACAGAGTGGATTGCATTGAAACTACTTTTACTAGACTAAAATTGTAAGTTTTTTACATTTAAAACACATTTCCATAACTGGAAGTTCAATTTCCTTAACCACAGCCTACTGAAGTCGATGCAATTATTCCAGAAATAAGATTCTGCGCAGATGAAGTTAGCTGTTCCGTTAGGATCCTAAGAAAAAACATTGGACTCAATGATCCTTATGGGTTCCCTTTGAACTTGAGGTATTCTATGATTCTGTGATCCTGTTTCTGTAATCCTCCCATGAGAGTTTGTCACTCTTGAAAGAAATAAGACTTAACTGACCACATTAGCTGCACCTGTAATTTTCTTGGTAGTTGATACATCATTACTACCTTACATCTCACCAACCTTTGTAAAGGAAATCCAATCTCAGTTAATGTTGTATAAATATTTATTAATACCAATCACAATATGAAAATATCAGTGATTTTCATAAATATCTTACCACAGATTTGTTCTGGGTAGAAGGAACTGCAAATATGACAATTCTTATCAGGGTGAGGATTAGAACTCTTAACTAAATAGGTGATTTTTTTCACCACTCTCAAATGAAGTAAGAAACAATTTTATATTGCCAGTATTCTACACTACTTTTGTTATGCTAATTCAATGCATTTTACAATTAACTCTTGCAGCTTTTCAGCTCTGGGAATAACAGCTGAATAGGTTGCTTGTAATTAGTTATATCCACAGGGCTCTATCAATGTAGAGAAATCTCCAAAAATAGACTTGAGATTAATACATATTTTAATGCATAGAATGGAAAAAATAAAGTAATATCACACCAACTTGATGACAAGTTTCGAAGTCTGAGTATTCAGTGTTTTTTTCAGTACTTATGTATATCTTAAAGTATTCTCTTATTTATAATCATGTCAGCAAAAACATAAATCATGCTACGCTCTATCCTTGTATTTGCTTTACACAATTTATAGGATTTTTTTCCCATGGCTGTTGAATTTCAACAGAACTGAATATGTCTCATTATTTGGAGAAAATAAATGCTGTCCAACTCATTAAATCCAGATGAGGTGAATATATTCTAATTCTATTTAGAAGTGCATTATCCAGGAGCCATTTCCTCCATCAAGCTTTAGACATTTTATTAGCTAAAATAGCCAGTCTCCATATGCTCTCTCTTTCACCAGCTCAGAAATTTCTCACTGTTGTTGCCTTTGCTTAGGTAGAGCTCCTTAATGTGGTTTATTTCAGATACTGTATGATAAGAAGACAGAAAGCCAAAGATGGAAAAGATGGAATTTTAGTTTCAGTACATTATTTTTAACCTGTTGGCAACAATGAACTCTAAGGTGAGATAGAATATGACAGTTTTAATGAACTTTTTCTTAATTGGACAAATTTTATCCACATAACGTCTACACGACACCATAACTTTACAAATGAATGGCCATCACATATTCTTTCTGTATCTGTCATATCAGTCTTGTAAACTATGAAATTTTCTTTTATTTTCTCTATTACAAGTACATAACAGATATGAATGTTGCCAAGACTTTCTGTTATAAACACGCCATTTTTGCCCAGTGGCTGTTGTTATTCTATGCATCTCCTGATACATGAATATGTTCCATAATATTACTGCCATGACACCTTATTAAGAAATGCAGGGCATTAACTAAACTTAAATGGCTAAACTGGCAAATATAAGCTATGAGACTAAACACAGCTTTTGATAAACTTTATTTTTTTTTAAAAGCATGTTAAATATAGGGTTTAAGGCATTAAACCCCTTTATTATAAACATATATGAAGATTAGTGTTCATTTCCATTTTAAATACGAACAGGCATACCAAGTGGGGGTAAACATGTAAGACAAGATCCTGGGGCTTGGGATTACAGGGATCTAACAGCAGTCAATCCAAAGCAATGACAGCATGCAACAGACGCAGGAGGTCCACTTGTAAATACCTTTGTTGTGAGCCATGATGAATCTGTAAGCATTGCTGATGATACACACAATGATCCTGTTTCTGAGGTGTTTTTTATGATTTGTACTTTTTTATGGGCATTCATCTCAGTTGCAATGACTCAGTTCTGCAGCATTTTTAGTTTTACTGTTTCAACATACAAATTTTTCTTTCATAGCGCAAACAGCTTAAACCTCCAAATGAAAATAAGAACAAGGAGAATACAAATATTTAGAAGTTTTGCAATAGGAGTCTTCCTAGTTGACTAAACTATTACAAACAAAATACTCCACAGAAAATTTATAGGAAACATAATCAGGCTTTTTTAATATATAAAATGTGTCACTTTCTGTAACACCATATTTATGCATGTTTGTTATCAGTATAAAAAATAGCTGTGTAAAGATTTTCACCTCAATTTGTGATATTTAACTACTGCAAAGTATGCAGTTTCCACTTTTGTAACTGCCAAATTTTAAATTATAAACCAGCCTTTATTTTGTTCATGTATAATTCATTAGAAATAATGTTATATATTCCTAAATATTTTATATATGTGCTATTATATATCCCTAAATATTTCTATACAAAACTCAAATTGCCTGTCACTAGAAGCAAATCTCTCTTAATGCTTGAATGCTTGGAAATTTATGTTAACTTACTTTATATAGTGTCCTTCCTCTCTCCACTAGTTTTCACTTGTATAAACCCCTTGGAGTCATAGAATCATAGAATGGTTTGGGTTGCAAGGGCCTTAGAGATCTGCTCCTTAGAGATGTAAGGGATCCCCAGAGGCCCCTTAGAGAACCTGGTCTGGGACACCTTCCACTAGACCAAGCTGCCCAAAGCCCTGTCCAACCTGCCCGTCACCACTGTGGCATGCTGTTTAATATTTTCATCAATGACCTGGATGAGGGAACTGAGTGCACCCTCAGCAAGTTTGCTGATGACACAAAACTGGGAGGAGTGGCTGACACACCAGAAGGCTGTGCTGCCATTCAGCGAGACCTGGACAGGCTGGAGAGTTGGGCGGGGAGAAACATGATGAAATTCAACAAGGGCAAGTGTAGAGTCTTGCGTCTGGGGAAGAACAACCCCATGTACCAGTACAGGTTGGGGGTTGACCTGCTGGAAAGTAGCAAAGGGGAAAGGGACCTGGGGGTCCTGGTGGATAGGAGGATGACCAAAAGCCAGCAATGTGCTCTTGTGGCCAAGAAGGCAAATGGCATCTTAGGGTGCATTAGAAAGGGTGTGGTTGGTAGGTCAAGAGAGGTTCTCCTCCCCCTCTACTCAGCCTTGGTGAGGCCGCATCTGGAATATTGCGTCCAGTTCTGGGCCCCTCTGTTCAAGAAGGACAGGGAATTGCTTGAAAGAGTTCAGCGCATAGCCACAAAGATGATTAAGGGAGTGGAACACCTCCCTTATGAGGAGAGGCTGAGGGAGCTGGGTCTCTTTAGCTTGGAGAAGAGGAGACTGAGGGATGACCTCATCAGTGTTTACAAATATGTAAAGGGTGGGTGTCAGGATGATGGAGCTAGGCTTTTTTCAGTGATATCCAGTGATAGGACAAGGGGCAATGGGTGTAAACTGGAGCATAGGAAGTTCCACGTTAACATCAGGAAGAACTTCTTTACTGTAAGAGTGACAGAGCAATTGAACAGGTTGCCCAGCGGGGTTGTGGAGCCTCCTACATTGGAGATATTCAAGGCCCGCCTGGACAAGTTCCTGTGTGATGTACTGTAGGTTACCCTGCTCTTGCAGGGGGGTTGGACTAGATGATCTTTTGAGGTCCCTTCCAACCCTTGGGATTCTGTGATTCTGTGATTCACAACTTCTCTGGACAACCTGTTCCAGTGTCTCACCACACTCATAGCAAAGAATTTCTTCCTGATGTCTAATATAAATCAAAATCTTTAAACCACTCCCCTTTGTCCTATCACCATAGGCCCTTTTAAGAAGTCCTTTTCCAGATTTCCTATAGCCCCCTTTAGGTACTGGAAGACTGCTCTAAGGTCTCCCTCAAGCCATATCTCCTCCAGGTTGAACGAGCCCAACTCTTTCTACCTCTCTCCATAGGAGAGGTGCTCCAACCCTCTGAGCATCCTTTTGGCCCTCCTCTGGACTTGCTTGAGCAGGTCCATGTCCCTCTTGTGTTGGGGACCCTAGAGCTGGACACAATACTGCAGAGGGGTGCTCACAAGAGCAGAGTAGAGGGGAAGAATCACCTCCCTCAACCTGCTGGACACACTCCTTTTAAAGCTGCTCAGCACACAGTTGGCTTTCTGTGCTTCAAGTCAATAGAACTGTTTTAATCTAACAGGTCCATGGACTTCTATCTAAAGGTTTTTGGAAAAAAAAAAAAGAAAAAAGAAAGAAGTTTCCAAATGAAATATAAGTATGTGAAACACTTAAAGCAATTTGTAACTTCTCTGGAAAAAAAAAAAGTGTACAGATTCAGAAAGGTGATCAGGGTTGCAGTAGAAAGATTCCCACTGACTTACTCTTTGCTTGGATAAGATTTGGTGGCCTAAGCCTGCAATAATGAAGCAAGACAGCTCTCTCGCACAGAAGTGGAAAACAAATGAAGTGTTAATTTAGTAAAGCAGATAAATATATGCTTTATTTTGAGCATATGAGTTGTTCCATTCACTTTGGTTTAAAGTCATGCACCCACTTACAAACGTACGTAGCAACTTCACAGTATAAGTCTTAATGATATGTAAATCAAAATCAGCTATATTTCGCAACTAGCGTTAAAATAAAAAAGTGATTCTATAAGTGATTAAAGTAACAGTGGTTTCACATTCAGGTACGTTTTCATCTTTCCAGTGCTGCTTTCACTGAAAAAAATTAGATGAATAAATCCCAAATGTAATTAATAATCTGCCACCAATTCCTTCTGGTTCAAAATGGTAAATAAATAATTTAGATTGACTTGTACTACTGAGCAGCTGTCTGTTTTAACCTCACTGCACTAAGGAATACCCTTTGTCTCAAATAGGAAGCATTATGTCTAACCCCCATGCTTTTTCTGGAGCCAGATAGCCTTTGTGTGCAGCTAACACAGAGATACAAGTTTTCATGGCAAACTGGGGATATGTTCCAAATCATTCTGGCTGCTTTATCCTGGCAGTGAGCTTTATATGTTTACCCTCCCACACCAGGAGACTTTCCAGTACAGGGGTATTTTGTTGTAATTGATTTCAAGCAGGTAGAAATACAAAGCACTGGAATCATTAATTCTTCTTCGTGAAACAAAATAATTTCTTCAAGAACAAACTCTGTGGCATTTGCTAAACTCTAGGGAAGAATCAGTTGAAGTTCCCAGTGTAACTTTGTATTCTTAAAGGTAATAACTACTGCCTAAAATTTCACTGTGCTGAAAATTAATTTGTAATCTACTGGCATATACATTTCTATACAGTAAGCTTTAAAAAGTATTTTTAAAGATCTCTAGATTTCTACTAGGAACTATTACTATTGCAATAATATTAGAGATACGACTTATATTACCTTTCTGCTGGCAAAAATCCTATCATTACAATAGTATTATACTTGTAAAAATTACTTTTGCTGGAATAGCTTATTATTTGGAAAACTGATTACAAATTATACTGGAGAAAAGGGGGTTCATTAGTGGTTATAAGTAGTAGAGTTTACTACTATAATTTTACTAGGATATTTTTTCTTTAATGATTGCAAGTAGTATACATGTTCGCAGTGAGCAAAATGATTGGAACAACACAAATTTTGCTATGTAATTTAATATAAATCTTGGTTACCACAGAAAAATCAGTACCTTTGCCTTTACTGTCTCATTCTTATTTTTCCTTTGTCCCCTGTGAAGCATATTTACTTGCACCCTTTCCATTTTTTGCCACTGAGATTTCTGATCTTCTCCACTGAAATAACTCTCATTTGTCAGCTGAATTGTAGCAAACGTCCAGGCCTCAAAAACCCTGAATAAAATCCTGTATCGTAAGACTACATTTAAAAGTAGAACCTGTTTTTACTAGTTTTAACTTATGAGAATAACTTTAATGGTATTGGACTCTTAGAGAGCAAGACTGAGCTCTAATAGAAATGTCTTTATGACCACTTAACGGGTTCTGCATTTTTCCAGGTGTTTCAGATCACAGGAAGGGGACCAGACTTGACAACAGAATCAAAGAAAGTAATTTTGCTCTTTTTTTCCCACATTTCGTTTATCCTAAAGTGACAAAATTTCAGATAAATAAGATGGTGGTGGGTGGGCAAAATGAGATATAAAATTGTGATATTGCTAGAGCAATCATAATAACAGAGATTGGAAACAGGTATGATGATTCCTTGAAAAATACCTTGCTCACCACAGTGTTAGAGGAACACATTGTGAGGCATCTGGAGTGATAGCTGGCTGAATTCAGTTTGTAGAAAAGATGCTTCACTGATGTTCTTTTATAAGACAGTGCTGAGAGGTATACAATCAGTAATACTGTAAACTGACACAAGCTGCACAAGGTGATCCAGCTATTTTCTCACATACAATGTTACATCGTTGTTTCCTTACAATGGAATTACTCCTAGTTTGTATCAGTTTTAATCCTTGAATTATCTATTTTCCTATATTAAAAAAAACCCAAGAAAACAAACAAAAAACCAACAGGAAAAAACAACCCCTCCCAAGACCCCTATATAATAATACTATTACTATTGGAAGGCAATTGAAATCAACTCTTCAATATCTTTAATTCTCAGAAATAAAAGGTCTTTAAATTACTTACAGAAAGATCACCATGGAGATGCCTTTTGGGAGTAAGTGTCCAGCCCCTGGAGTTTTATGGATCCTGATGCACATACGCAGTTCTTCAGAAGGGATTAAAAATGATCTTGTCCCAAGGCTGCCTTGGCAAATCTTCTGATGCTAAGATTTGGATAGGTCCTCAGGTAAACCCAAGATACAAAGAACACAGGAACAGATTATAAATCTGGTCTACAGATTCAGGAATGAAGAACTGGGAACAATTCAGTTCTGTATCCCTAAATAAAAGTTAAAAAAAAAAAAAAAAAAAAAAGCCTTTGCAAATTTTGACAAATATTGTGGGAACAAGGAGGAGGTGGGTGATTCCTCTGCTGAGTCAGCAGAAATGGACATTGATTTCCTACAGACACACTCTCCTTCCAGCACTACAAAGAGAGTTTTGGCCAATATATTCATGTTAATGATAAATAGCATGGTCAAATTGTCACTGATTTTAAGTAACTACCCTTTTTCCTGGAAAAAGAAAGCTACTACAGAGTAATGGTCTACGATGCAAAAGGGTAGAGCAGTTGTCAATCTCTTTTCTGTCTGATATATGTTTAGCTTTTTTTTTTCAAGCCTGGGGTGTGATTTTTCTAAGATGAACATAGCTGCAATCTTGAAGAAGTTCCACTGAAACTTTTTTTTTTTTCCTGGAGAACAACTTTTGCAGTATTTTAAATAAGCAACAATTGGATAATTTAATAAATAATAACAATACCTTCACCAATAAATGATTATTGGAGGAAAATAGTTTCATAAACAGAAGGTGCAAGCTAAAGACTTGATAGAGACTCCTAAATTCATGACTAACTGTAGTTTTAGTTTAGCCAAAGTTTACCAGGAATCAGAGCAATTGCTCAGTAATGAAAAACTGCCAACAGCAGTGGCATCACTTTGGATGAAGACCCTATCTGTTTTCTTTTACCTAGCCAGGATGTTTAAGAGGTATTGGTTTTCATCTAATGATTGTTGGGCTCTGTCATATTTCCCACAATGGAAAAAAAAAAAAAGTGTTAATTTTGTTAGCCATAGGAGAAATATCCATCACCTCTACAAGAAACAGAAAGCTGAGTCTTGTTCCACAAAGTGGATTTTATCAGATTAAGTGATGTTTACTAGACCTTTACCTCAGATATTCTTCAGATTTCTATTTGATAAAATATGTGCTTAATTGCTTTTGTTTATGCCTCTTCCTAATCCTTCTCATTTTTAAACACAGCTCTCATGTCTGTGGGAGAGATTAGTTTGAACACTACCATCCACACCTCCACCAGCCAAGAGCATTTTTAGAAATAAAGCTGACAAATTGAATTTGTATTCCGTGCCATCACTGAACTAACTCTTACTGAAGTTATAGAGTACATTAGCTGGTAGGACATGACTGAAAGAAACAGAAAGGAATCAAGATCCCACAACAGCTTGAACCATCGCTGGTTAGATATGTGAGTCTAGAGCTGGCTGAAAAAGAAAAACTGAGAAACAGATTACAGATTTGGAAAAAGAGCAAAACTCTGCTGATATAGACTTTATTTTTCCATTGGTCCTTTGTTCACAGAAATCATGACAGAGAAGGAGCAAGGCTGTACTAGAGGCCTTCACAGCTATTTTCCTTTGTGCTTCAGACCATGAACAATGCAGGCAACTAATATACCGCAGGTCAGCGGCATTTTGCTGAAAGCTATTTCATTGCCCCCCACCCCTGCCTGACAAAACCACAGCTTGCTTTAAACTCCCCGTGACCTCTACCACTAGAGGGCTGCACTTTATGCGATATGCCCCCTGGAGCTCAATTATCACCGTTCCAAGCAGTGAAATCAGGAGAAATAAGCATCTCCTGATGTATGTCTGTAATAATTAATACTTTTATTAATATTAAATCAATAATTGTTGAGATGTTTATTATAGGCAGCTATTTGTGTAGTTAAATAGAACTACCATTAGGAAACTAGCTAGAGGGTAGTTATATAGATTTAGCTAACCTCTTTCAAGATGATCCTGTCTATCAAACTACTAAAAACCTACTTATAGGTACCAGAAAAGTTGAAAAAGATTGTATTGGTGGGACTGGGAGATAACATATTGGGAAATTATTAAACAAAAGGCATTCTGTAGAGACAAGGGGTGGCACTTGTGAAACAGCTGTTAGTAAAAGCCAGACAAACACAGGACAGACATCTGCTGAGTCTGAGGAAATTAGGTTTCAGAATTACCACTTTTTCCTCTAAGCTAGATAAATATGCAAACAACACACACACCACTTATCCCGTTAAAACCCTTTTTTACTCTACATTTTAATATTCGTGTTGTTAGGATAAAACAATACTTTTGTTTAAAGAATGCAATCAAGTAAATGTTTTGTAAGCTAACTGGAGCTCCCAAAGGGAAGACTTGCAGGTGCTGAATCCAATCAGATCTGTCACATAATTAAAATTGGTGCAGGGGGCACAGTAAAACAGATGTGGTCTTAAAAACAGAGAATTGTTTGATTCAATGTTACTACAAATGAATGGGACATATTCAGTGAGATAAAGGGAGCAGTGTTATAATTTATCCAGTTCCACTGCGGAAATTGACTCAAGATGGCTTCATTCAAACATTGTGGGGTTTTATTTTTGCCTTCAAAATTTTCTGTAAGTCGTCTTCTTAGTTTACAAATAAAGAGAATCCTTTTAGGACTGATGACCCTACAAACTAGACCTGAGATTTTCAAGTCATGCTGGGTTCTTTCTTGCTCAAATACTAATTAAAACTCTTCAACTGGAACTTAGTAAAGAAAACGGAAGAGCTAGAACCAGTCCCCAGCTCGCTGTACCACAATTGTGTCAGCTACTGCCAAGGTAACAGAAGCCTGAAATTTTATTTCAGCCAGTAAACTAAGCAATTATGAGTCAGAGTATCTTAGATACAAAGGGTATACGATGAGTAAGAAATTTCCATTTTTACACAATCATTTTTCTGGCCATATATGCTAACAAATTGCTTCCGAATCTGTCACATCTATTTCATCTGCCTGTGAGGAGGCTGGATATCACATTCCTGGGACACAATTCCCAAAGAAGTCATTGAAAGTTTCCTGTATACAGAGCTGGATTGGTTCTTAATTTGTGAATGCTTTCAGGCAAGAGCCTGCTTAGATGTTAAAAGCGTCCACATTTTAACATCCTATAATGCATTACGCATCTGGCTTATAATTCCTAAGTAGAGGCGATGTGCTGTACTATATATTATATATTAATTTTGTATTTTAAGTACTAAAAATTGTTTGGGGCAGTATTAATGGTTAAGTGATTACTCAAACTAAGGCTGAGTCTCCCAGGGAGCTTAGAATGAAAACTGGATTTCATCCATAAAACAGCCAGGTTTTAAGCTTGCATAGTAGAAGGAATCAAGCCAGCAGCCATTCCACACATATGCATGTCAATATGAATCCAGCACAGAGCATGATCTGATGCCACACACCTTTCTAAATTTTGTACAGAACTGATGCTCTAGTACTAACCTTTACGGTTCTATCAGTTTGAGAATTTTTTCAAAGGCAGTGAGTCAATCAAACAGCAAATAGTGGAGTACAGATGCTTTTATAGCAGGCAGACAATCCCCTCGAGCCCTCCTACGCCCACCCCCCTGCACCTTACAATGTATTAAGATTCAACCAGAATAATTTGGTATTTATAAGCAGTAATAACCTTCGTCGCAGTGCAACGTCTTTGAATTTTTCTACGAAATCTTTACATCAGAAACTCCGCTGTGTGTCATGCAGCTCCTGATAGCCCGGCTGTCACGGTGTAAAAATAAGATCTTTATTATTGTTTTCGCTACAAGCCTGCGCGATGCAGTCTGGCGAGACAGAGGCTCCCGGTGCGACCGCGCTGTCCCCCGCCCGCCGCCCATGGCCCGCGGGGGGACCCCGTCCGGGCAGGCGCTGGGGTGGCGCAGCCAGCCCCAGGGGGGCCATCTCCCCGCTGCCCCGCCGCCTCCTCGGGCGATCTCGGCAGTCCTCCCGCGCAGCTGCAGACGTACGAGGAGCTGCGGGTAACCCGGGTGACGCCGCATCACTGCGGGACCCTCCCGGGGCGGGAGCAGGCCTCCACACACACCCTCCCCACCCCTCCCCGCCACCGCCCCCCGCCGGAGAGGTTAAGCTACCCTCGCCTCCCCCCTCAACGGCTCTTCCAATCGCGACCCGCGATTGGCCACACGTTTCAATCCCGACCTCGCTCTCTTTTGTTCCGATTGGCCGGATCTGCCGCCTGTCTTCGCAGGAAACCCCGCCCTTCGTTTTTATCCCGGCCTTGCCTCAGCCCCGCCTGCCCCCCGTTGTCCGCCCCAGTGCCTGTGCCCCCTCCCACGGCTCTAACCTCACCTGCCTCTCCGGTTTCTGCGGTGTAGCCGGGGGCGGCGGCCCCCCGCCCAGGCACGGTCAGTGAGCCCGGCCAGGCAGCCGCCCGTGCGCCCGGCAGTGCTGCTGGAGCGCAAGAGGAGCGGCGCCTCACGGGCAGAGATCCCCCCTCTGCTCTGCTCTGCTCCCCACCCCCGTGCGCACGAGCCTGTCACTGAGGGAGGGCACGAGAGCCCGGGAGCGGCGGCGGCAGGCGAGCCGCAGCGGCAGGCGGGGACGGAGCGGGGCTCGGGGACAGCGTGAATCATCTCCCACTCACTCCCTCGCCCACCCCTGACACCGCTCGCTCGCTCCCTCCCTCCCTCCCTCCTTCTCCCCCTCCCTCTCTCTCCCTCCCCGCCGCCTCAGTCTCACTCGTTCTCTCTCCCCTCCTCTCCTCTCCCACTCACTCTCTCCCCTCCTTTCCTCTCCCACTCACTCTATCCTCTCCTCCTCCTGTCTCACTCTTTTCACTCTTTCCCCTCCTTCCCTCTCCCCTCTCTCGCCCCCTCGTTCCCCTGTCTCCCTTCTCATCTCCTCCTGACACTGCACTGCAGCTGCTCCTCCAGCCCAGTCCTGCCCGCTTCCCTCCCTCCTTTCCCTTCCCTCCCCCCGGGTGCCAGATAAACAAGGCGCGCAGCATCCTCGACAATCCCGAGCTAGCCCTACGTTTTCGAAAAGGACAAGAGAACGGGACTAGCCCCCTCCCCTCTTCCTCCTCCCCCTTCCTCCTCCTCCTCCTCCCCCCTTCCCTCCCTGCCCCCCCACCACAGAAGGGAAGAGACAATTCTCCTCCGAGCAGCAGCAAACATGATGGCGGCAGCTCCCATCCAGCAGAACGGGACCCACACCGGGGTTCCCATAGACCTGGACCCGCCGGACTCCCGGAAAAGACCGCTTGAAGCTCCCCCCGAAGCCGGCAGCACCAAGAGGACCAACACGGGCGGTGGGTATATTCTCTGTAACCTCCCCCCCACCCCCCGCCCAACACACCCACCTACCCGCTTCTCTACCTGCCTGTCTCCCCCCTTCCCCCCCCCCCCAACATTCCCATTTCTCTAATGTTATCATTCATCAAAATGGCGTCCGTTTTCAGCATCTACCAGTCTTTTTATTTAATATCCACGCTGGGGCTGCACAGCCGTGACCCTACGGAGACTAGGAGGGAGTACAAGGGGCTTCTGCAGTCCAGTTATCTCCCTTGCCCGGCTAACGATGGGTGAAAATAAATGGCAGCTGGAAGGAGACTGCAAACGCACTATCCTCCTTTCACATCCTCTGGGTCGCAAGTTGAATTTCAGCCTTGCCGTGCGTTTTCCTCCTCCTTGGCCTCGCTTCTATTGTCAGCGCGTACGCGGCGTGTGTTCGCTGTGCTGGGGGCGAGGGCTGGCTGGCGGCGGAGGTGGGGGGGGGGGGGTCGCCGCTCGGCTGCGGGGACGCGCTAGTTAACATCCTGCCTTTCCTGGAGAAGATGAGTTATAACGGGACCAGCACCTCCGCTGTCCGTTTGCGCTGGAGTCGTCATAACAATGCACCGAGGCAGAGGTGAATTTATTTGCCCAGTATTAAGAGCAGCGGTCTGACTGACCGTGTTTCAGCTGGCGATGTTCATACGGGTGGGCACGGCTGTAGCAGACAGGCACTTCTAGAGACGCTTGTAGTCTCTGTTGAGAGAAGTAAGGTGAACTGAGATCGTTCCCTCTGCCTAGGGGAAAAAAAGAAACAACTTTGTGAAACAGGTTTCATGATAAGAATCTTTACATCCATGCCAATGGGACGTTGCCTTAATTCTTGGTGAGAGCCCAAGTCTGGGGAACCAGCGTATCCTAATTGACTTGCACTTTTCCGAGCCGGTTACAGAAGATCCTTAGACTTAAGTGTAGCTGGATTTAGAACTGGGGTGAGGGCGCAGACAATTGTGCGGTTGCCCAATCAGACGGTGAATCCTTTTCCCCCCTCCATTCATTCTGTGTATTTTTTTCCTGCTCCGATTGTGTGTTTTAACGCTAGTGGTGGGTAGAGGACTGGCATTGTCTATCTCATCACCTTTTAAGTGTATTTAAAGTAAGTGACTTAGGCTTTTGATCAATTGTGAAAAATTCTTCTTAATGTCCTTTAATTAATGAGCTTAAAAGAGATCATTGTCGCTTAAGAAGTGCTAAAGGAATACATCAGGATTACTTAGGCAGGTGATTCCATCCGCACCATGTTGAGTTGTTTTCATAGCAGTGTCTGAAATGCTTGGAATAAAACCCCACATTTTGGGTAGTTTTTTTGGTAGCAGAGTAGTTGTACTGCTTACTTAAGAAGAATGCAGGCAATAGCTAATTGTTATTCTCACATTTTGCTAATGGCAAACAAATAGCCCATCAGAATTTACAATTCATTCCTTCTTAGTTTGGCATTTCTTTTGCAGTATTTTCAAGCGAGGTTGTAGTTGTCACTAGTCACATTTTCCTGCAGGGCTTTATTTTTTTTTTAAGGGGTCTGATAATTTCTTCATGCTGTTGTTGCCATTGGGAAAAAAAAACCCCACCTTTATATTTTTGATCTTATTCTTTTATGAAACTGAGGAATCTATGTGGATTCTTTATTTTGCTCTGAATATATATACATATTTTAAAATATTAAAGGTATAGTCTAAACGTGTCTTGTAGAATAACGCAACTGGTTAGATGTAAATGCATGAGTTCAAAGATGTAACATTTTGTTTATTTGTGGGGCTGGGGAGGAAAAATCAAAGTTTGTAAGCCATATTAACCATGCATATCTCAATTTTTCAGAGGATGGCCAGTATTTTCTAAAGGTCCTCATACCTAGTTATGCTGCTGGATCTATAATTGGGAAGGGAGGACAGACAATTGTTCAGTTGCAGAAAGAGACTGGGGCCACCATCAAGCTGTCTAAATCCAAAGATTTTTATCCAGGTAGGTGCAAAAAATTAGCCAATTCTTTCTTTATGAATCGCAGGGGATGTATGTATGTGTCATTGTGTTTCATATAGTGACGACTACGCTACCAGTGCAGCTGGAAGCATTATTTCTCAGAAAAGTATGTTATAGAGTGCAACAGTGAATATAAATGTTCTGTCTTGGTGTATGGAATGGGCTGGACATTAACTGCTTTGAAAAACGTTTAAAGATGTTTACATTGTTTCTGCAAAAGAATATTTTCATTAACATTCACTGATTTGGCTTTTAGTTAAAAAAAAAAAAAAATCTAGCTTTAAGGAACCAAATTGACAGCTGGCATAAAAAATAATTGTTCGTTTGAAGTTTCCAGACATTGTAATGACAATTAAGCTAGAATCAGTAGAAATGAGAGGCTGCTTCTTAAAGAATGGGCCATTTACTTTAAATCCATTATGTACCTTCTTTCTGCTTCACTGCTTTGTTCACTGGCTCTGGAGTGAAGTAAAGAGGACAAGTGCCGTTCTTTAGATATTCTTTTTATTCTGTTTATCATGATGGTGGAAGAAAATTAGTATAGAAGTGAAATACACTGGATGAATAATAAAATGAATATTTTATCAACTGTACTAATGTGTGAGAAAAGTATTTTGATATTTGCACGTAACAATAATAAGTGCATTATTTATCATTTCTCTTTTATAAGAGTTCTGAAGAGGGAATCTTACATAATAATATACAAGATTTAACTTCTGCAATCGAATAAATTTTTTCCTAAAGTTTAACAAATTAGCATTCTGTAATTGAACTTTGTTCTAGAGGACTTTTTAAAAACTGGTGCAAAATAATAACATAGCTAACACTTTTTGGTGTTTTGATTTTGTTATTTTTGAAGAATAACTGGTGATTTAGGTTCGAGTTGACTAGCTGCTACATACTTTTTTCTCTTGGAAAAATAAGATCAGCTTTGCATTTGATCTAGTTTAACAAGATGACTGAATTCTACAGAACAGTGAAGGCAGTTGGGTATGGATGTAAACAACACAAACACTGGAGCATTTAGCTTTCCCATCCTCTAACTTCAGTGTCAGGCAGAAGTGGATAGTTTTTTATTAATGGAGAGATTGTGGTCTATTTACAATGATGATTGTTGATGTAGGAATGTTAATGCACCTGTTGTACGTATCCTTAATGAATGTAGTTTGTAATACTTAAATGTCAGATATTAAAGTGATGTATGTAGATTTTTCCTGTTCAAAGATACAGCTAATGAACTGATGCTTGTTGCCTTGGAGGTTTAGAATTTTTTTTTTCTTTTTTACTCCAGAAGTTAGAAAAAATGATCGTTTATTTTGAAAGGTATGTTAGGGTAGGAAAAAAAGATCAATGTAGAACTGTAAAAAGTCTTAGAAAAAAATAAAAGCATTCAAAAGTGCCTGATTGCAGAATTAATAGCATAATCTGGATAAAGAGCTGCAATAGTAAATTAAATTCATTGTCAGTAGATGAAAATGAAATAGATTTTCTGCATTATACATGAGCTGGTATCAGATATGCAAGGATGTTACGGAATATTGGTGTTTATGAAGAATATTCCAAATACCAAATTACAAGCCTTTTCATTTTACTACAGTTTATTTACACTCACTTGGAAAGGACGCTGCAAAGATTAGATCTTTTGTTCAGTGCGCTAGCAGAGTTCTGTTTTCTGATGAAATTAGAATTACATATTTGTTTGTGTAGTAAATTGTAAAGATACAGCAGTAGTAGCAGATGAACCTTTGAAAAATAAGAATTAGCAAGCTAGAATGTCATGAGTGAAAATGTTTGTGACAAACACATGCTCTCTTAAAATCACTAGTAATATAAATAACTAAGACAGAGAGGCTCAAGCAGTTTCACTGAAACAGGTGCAAATGAAGTTCAAGTTTGACTTCATACAGTCCACTTTGAATTTGTAGCCATGTTGCATCCTACAGAAAATGATTGTTTTAAGGAAGTTGGCGAGTGATACCTGCTAAAGTGTGGAACAGGGATGGGAAATGGATTACAGTGTGGCTAGCTCTTCTTAGTCTTTCTATTTATGTTTGACCACCAGCCCCAGGAATTTTTGGAGGTCCTGGCATTCCCTGAGCCTGATGGCTTTTGGGTTTCTTCCAGACTCTCATGCTTATATGGCATTAGGTAATACAGACCTTGTGAAATAGCTAATATAAAGACATGGTTTATTTTTCTTACAAAGTTTCTTAAGCAATTACTATGTTTTCCTATCAGGAAGTTACTTAGTCCGTACCTCTGATGCTTGTGACTGTAAGTGTATTTAAAGTACATTTGGCTATGGAATGTTCTCCTGCCGAAGCTTCTGTGAAACTTTTCTTTCTGAAAAGTTTTAGATCAGTCTGAATAAGTTCCTGTTTGGAAAGGCGGAAGTTGGTTGTAATACATAAGTCGTGAGTAGTTCTGTGATCTAATAGTGTTCTTTTTTTCCTTTCTTTTCCTCCTCTGTGATATAGGACTTCAGTATACAGACTGATTTCTGTTGGAATTATTTTTGTGCATCAAAAGGTGACTTAATTACTGAAGAAGCATGTGGCAGCTCTAATTACAAGAAATTGAAGGAAAAACCCAGCTTTGCACTAAACATCTTAGTTTACAAAATAGGAAGCAGTATATACAGTATATAAATGCGTTACCAACCAGTACAGTCTTACTTTTTGCATACACAATTTATTCTTCTCTTTTCAGGTTACCAGCTTACTTTCTCCAATTGTCTGAACTTCTACAATTTGATTTTGTTACTGTGCTTAGATTTTCCCTGATTCTTTTTTGTTCAGGCTTGTTCCCCTAGATTAGTGGAAATGAAATTAAAATGGCAAAATATGTCCTATTTTTAAACTAAGTGGTGCTTATCCTTTCTGTAGAGAACTGTTGAGTGTTTATTGACTAGCAGGTTCTGGTCCAAAATTTAAACACAGTCATAGCTATGCTACTTTAATAAAATGAACTTCATAAAGAAAGTGGCTGTCCTGTGAAGCTATCTTAATGTGTGGTTTTATTTTGAATAGTATAAAAAAAGAGTTTTTCTGTTGCATTAAGTTGTCATTGTCATATCTGTTTCTCCATTCTGAATTATAGTAAGCACTGGACTGAAAGCTGCTCTGGACATGTGTGTTTTTTCCCATTGCAAATGCTGGCATTCACTCTCGCTTTCTCTGTCTCTCTCTGCGCTCTCTCCCCAGTCTTTCACATGCACACACGCACGCAAAATTATGTTACATCGCATCATGTTGTTTATCTTGAAACAGGATCTTGCCTGGTCTGAACTTGGTGCTTGAGTGAATTTGAGCTCGGTCAGTGTTTTTCAATTTATTGGAATATGAAGTCATATGTGTACTGAAATTAGATCATATTAAGAGCAGAGATTAATAAAACTGTAATTAAGTGGGGATAAGGTTTTACTGTTTTTAACAATAGATTAGCTGGATTGTTTTTTATAGCAGATTTCTAATCAGTAATGATCTAAATGTTTGGGGAATACAAAACGTAGGAGTTTCCTTCCCTGCCTCGTGTAGATAGTGTATGAAGTGTTGTGTGGCAATGCTGTTTTCTAGCAAGTCACTTGTATTTCATATGTTTTGGTTGAATATCAGATTTTTCTAAAACATTCGTGTTTTATGGGATATAGTCTAGCTAATCTTTGTGCAAGTGCCCTTTTGAATAGTTTTTTTATTCTGACCCTTAAAAACCTTTCAAACTCATTGAATGTGCAAGTTACACAACTTTAAAGGAATTTATAATTAATAAGATAACTTCGTAGCTTCATTACTCCTGTTGAACTGTTAGGAAGGGGAACAGTATAATATATCAGCTTGGTTCACTGTTATTATTTCCTTTGTATAATAAAGGAATTGTCATGTTAATTTGTAACTCTTAAAAAAAACCAGCCAAAAGTCTAGTAGTGAAAAGAATCTATATTAAAAATCAACACTTGAAATAATGAAGTAAAATACTGCTTTTTCAGCTGTAGAAGAGAAAAAAGAGTTAGAGTGAAGTTAGAAGCTTAACAGTATTAGTTATTAGCTGCCTGTTGTTGTGGTTCCTTGAAGCTGGTTTGTCATACTTCAAAAAATGCATCTTTTATTGTATTTTTTTCCTAGTGTTAACATTAGCTAACTAAAGACTTCATAAGTGTATATTTAAGATTTTCAGATTCTGATGGAAATATTTACTTATATGAGTAACTTTGGGGAGAATGGGACTGAAGAAATTACTAAATAGTGAGCAGAGATTTAAAGACCAACCACCAAAAACCCTCAAGTGTTGATTGCCAGCTGTTCAGACAGATAATTCTCAGTTGGACAGTTGTCTGTTGCCTGGTTACTGGAACAGAATAAAAAGAAGTTAGCTTGTTAGCCAGCAGATCCTTAGTATTTTACATTTAAAAGGAAGCTGAAACTGAATATGTAACTTGGTATGATCTTCAGATTTTTACATACCAAACTCACCCAATGTAATATCACTTAGCAGCTTCTCATTTGGTAGATGTAGAGAAATTTTGAAAAGTTTAAGTAGAAATTTTGCACTGATTTCATCTACATGTGGGAACTTATGTTAATGAGTGAATAAACTTTGACACAGTAAATGGCTTTGGTTTGCAAGAAAATGCTGTGTCTTTGTCTTGTGTGAGAAAGGTTTAAAACAACTTGTGATATGTTTGGAATGGTTAGGCTAACTTTAATAAATGATGCAGATTACATGTGCACTTGGTTGTCAAAAGAACAAAGTGAGCATGTCTTATCACAGAGAAATGCCGTATTTAATGATTTTTAACTTTTTTCTTGTGACTGCTTTTGACTTAATTTTCAATATAATTGAAAACCAGATGATTATCAATAGATTAGAAAGTTTATGTAGATGAAGGTGCTTCTAGTAGTAGTACTGTTTTTTTGATAAAGTCAAAATTTCTCTAATTATTCATTAGGAATACCTATTTAATTGACTTTTGCATTCTGGAGAGAAAAAGCCCCAAACCAAAACCAAAAACCACAAACACACACTCCTCTCCCCCCCCTCCACCCCACCCCACCCCCCCCCAATCAACCAAAAAAAGCAAAATCTAAGAAAAATAGCAAGAGTTGGTATGTACTGAAAATTAAATTTTTCTCTTTCACAAAGTTTTAAATTTCCATATAATACTTCAGTGGTATTTTACAGAGAGATCAGAGTTTTGATGGATGTTTGTCAGAACATAGGCCTTGGAGCTAATACTTGAAAAATACAAACTGTGAATGTCAGAATCTCTTCATTGTTTTCCTCTTCCTCATGCAGTAAAACAGTCTCACTTTTCTTAGTGTGTGCAACCTGTAACAAGCAATATCTTTTTAAAATATTCCTCATTCTTGTTTGCTCCTTAATTAATTGCATTAACTTAGATATTGTCTTATGTAGTTGACCACAGAATTTCTTTTATCAGTGATAAGTAGCTTTTTGGCCAGAGGGAAAACCCTTGAATTTAGTGAATTTGTTAGACTGGCTTTTAGAAATGGAGCATAGAGAGATTTGGGAGGAGCGCCTGATTGCTGTCTCATTTCTGTCTTCGGACACAGTTCTAGCATAAAGTTAAACAACATCTGTAGAGATTTGACTGGCAAACAGCTCCCTGGGACTCATCGTTGCATCCTGCAGCAGGTGCAGTCAGCTCTGCAGTACATCTTGAAAAGAGGTTGGTTTGTTTTGTAACATTTATCAGCAGGCCAGTGGGAGTTAATGACTTTCAGGAGTGTAGTAGTTGTCAGTTGTTGTCCAGTGTTGGTATGATGCAGGTAATTGTGCTGGACTGGTGAGAACTGTGGCAGTGTGCTTCTCACGTTGCACTGCAGCTGCTGTTGATGTTAATTAATCTGACCCTCTGAGGCTGCAGTGTCATGGTATAAAATGCAGTATGTATTAGAAAGAGAAAGGCTGCTTTTCTACTCTTACTGATGATCATGTTTTTAGGTAGGCCTTTTGGTTTTCTAATTGGGTTTGCTTGGCATTAGCATAAAATTCTTAATGTACTTGAATCTAAAGCTGTAATATGTTTTTCCTGTTTAACAAATCTGCCTGTGAAGTAATGAAGCTGACAAAAATGTTTTTGGAGTGTCACCTTTATAATGGACTTAAAAAAAAAATGTTTGTTTCTATTCTGAGAACAGTTTTCTTAAATGAAGAAAGTTCTGTTCTTTGCCTCTAGTATGAATATCTGGCGTACTGTGTAGTGTGTTTTGTAGTGGGGTGTGCTTGGTGCTTGTGCTGTTTAGCTCAGTCACTGGATTCTTCTAAGGATTTATGGTAACGTGGAAACGTAAAATTGGAATTTGGTATTTGGCAGTTGGAATAAATGGGTGTGCTGTGCATGTGCAAGACAATTTATTGTAGATATGCTAGTATCTTCCTGACTGTATGAGAAAACTTTGGGAAACTATCAGGTTTCCTGCATTCACCCTGGTATTTGGGGCCATTCTGTCTTTCCATCCCACAAAGGAAATATCAAAAACAGAGTTTAGCCAGAGATCCAAATGTTACGTTACAGATTTGTAAGGTTCTGTTCAATTCTATTTTTGTTTTGATTTCAGGGGTATCTGCATCCCAATTTGTGCTTATTCACGGCATTATAAGGATTAACTGCATTGCTTATATTTTAATTAAAAAATTGAGAAATGGTTGTCAGGATACTGTCTTAAATTTCCCTTGGATTCAACAGCCATATTAAATAGTTTAATACATAAGATGACAATTATCTAAATTTCCATCCCCCTATATTAACTTGTTTTCACTTTTAACATATTTGATAATTAATTATGGTTGAATCTGATTGGGGTTTACTTAATATTAAATGTGCAGTTCTTGATTATAGCCAAGCATTAAAATTCCTTTTCAAGTACTTAACTGGTCTGATTGAAATGTCAGTTTATGGCAGTATTTGCAAACATGTCTATGGAAGTCAGTTCCCAGCTGTACAATGATAACATGCCTTTAACTTTTGAAGATGAATTTATGACTCTTTGCTTGAGGTAGCTATGAGTAATACTATTGTGCATTACTCTTCTCAGCTTCTGAATTGCAATAAATTTTGTGTAGGTTTTAAGTGTTCTGCATAATTGATGGACAAAATCAAGTCTCCTTCATGAAAGGCCAGAGAACATAGGTTGATGTGTGAAGTAGCTGATCTAAATAACTAGCTGTGTGACCAGATAGCACTTGAAAGAATAGTGTGTTAGGGACCAGGTTTAAAGTTATGTGTTGGTGAAATGAATCATCTGGGTTCAGATGCCTTGTGAGGGAGATAGACACTTGTCAACTTTGTGTATGTGAAAGTGATTATGTAATATTAGCATTTGTTGGATATAAAGAAGCATAAATCTCAGACAAAAATTCGTATTTGCCTGGTCTTGTAGATTTTGGTTTTGAAAAGACTAAACATCTGGTTTTCATCATTGATCTCTCGCTGCATCCTGCAGGGCCTGTCATCTCAGCATTGACAGGATCAGATGAAAAATACAATCAATGTGTTGACATTTTTTTGAGAATCACTCAGGTAAGATTACTTGTTATCCAGAACTACAGTGAAATTCATGGCTGCTGCTAATGTTTCACCAGTTGGAGCCTTTGCATTCTCAATCATTAATTCAATTAGATACTGAGGTTCTCTGCATGTTCCCTTGTTTCTATTTTAAAAGCACTTTTTGTGCCTTGCTCAGTGCCATTTAACTCTCTTGTAATTTCCCACGTAAAGAGCTTCACACATTTGTACTGTTTTCCTCCACTTCATAGAGTGGCACCTCCTTGCTTGAATCAAGAACCATAGTGCACCCCTCCAAAACTCTTGGAAGATATGTATGTACATGTATTTTATTTTCAAGTAGTGACTTTAGTTTTTAGATTCTTCAGTGGCAATATGGGAAAGAAAATTCTCTTTTAAGAACTAGATAATTGGAGGCAGCATCAATTTATTATCTTCTTAGTGTGTTCAAAACTCTGATCTTCAAACTGTACATGAAAGATTACAAATATTTAAATGAATATACAAGTGCGGAGTCTTTCTGTAACATAAGTTATTGAAAATATTCATATAAAGTCATGCACCAGAAAAGTAGGGGATGGCATGTGTCCATTCATTTGGCTTTGTTGAGCATCCAGTGTGCTTATGGAATTAAAACTATATCGGAATGTATTCCCAAAATGTTGGGCAGTGAAATATCTGCTGTGGGCTGTGTGGGAAGGGGGAGGACAGACCAGTTAGGCCATATGCAGGGTTGGAGCTTGATTCAGCTGAGGTTTAAGTTTTGTCCCTATCTGTGATCTGAAGTTAGGAAATGCCAGAGTGCAGGTAAGATAGTGTATAGCAGTAGTAGCAGCAGAAGCAGCAATTCAGGTGCTACAGAAGATACTGCTTTGGCAGCAGTATTGAGCTGGTGTTATAGAATATTTATGTTTTCTTGTGATTTGGCAGCCTACCAACAGTTTTCCTGAGAAACACACACAAGAAAAGGGAAATAGGTGGCTTTTTAGCAGGTTATTGACCTCGATTTGAAGAAAACTTCTGTGGAACAAGAGAGACCCTTCTGGCATTCTGTCAGCTGGTTTTCAGAGGTCTGCAATGAAACTCTGCTACTGGATGCCTTAAAGCTTTATAAAAGTGATATGTTGCAATGAGACCTGTTAGACTTCGAATGCGTGTGGTGCTTGTTTTCTGTCTTGCATGTGTGTGCGCACTTTTTTTATGTCTTCTACTTACTGTATTAGATGGACACTTGGTGATTCAGTCAATCTAAAATAAAACTTGGATTCCATAGAATCTCCTTATTGTATCACTTCCTAACTTCTGACTTTTTTATTGTGCAGTGCAGCACACCTAAGTGTGCCAGCTGTGGAGATTACATTTCCTGAAGCAGCATATAGCTTCTAGCATAGTAAAATGCTCAAAGGAAAAAAAAAAAAAAAAAGGAAGTGTTAACTCTACAATGATTTTATCTGTTTGTTTAGATTGGTAGTGCCAAGTGCTCATCTAGTATTTGCACTGCTTTTAACAATAATATACATACTTTATAATTTTTTAAGCTGTTCTGTATGGATTTACATCTAGGACTAGCTGTTCTAGTATGTATGTGCTAACATGATACATTAAATGAGTAAGTTTTTATTCTAATTAATTGATCCCAAATAACCAGGAAAAGATGGGATGATTTTGTACAATGAGCAGGTAAACTCTTAGGACTGGACAGGAAAGAACCTTTATAAAAAGGAAGTTACCTTGTGTAACTAGTAAGCTCTTCTTTTTACTTGAGTTCATTGTGAGGTCTTTCCCTGAATAACTAGTATTTAGAAGAAGGAAACAAATGGTTACATAGGTAGCCAGAATTTAAATCACGTTGTTAAAACCAGTATTTTTTAAGTGTATGTAGAAATCCAGATATAATTGCAAGCCTTAGAGCTTTAATCTTGCATGCTCTTGATGAGGAAAAATCAATGAAATGGGCATAAACCTCCTTTAGATTTCTTGTACCTTTTGAAAACAAAGCCTTCTCAGTTTATGGAAGTACTTTCTAACCTTCTAGTCTTAAGAGACATAGCGTGGATAATGATAGCAAGGTCAGTGTTTTGAGTTAACATATTTTAATTTTTTTTTTTTTTTTTTTTTTCAGTTTTTAAGTGGTACTAGTTATTCTTTAGTTTCTATATTACCTTTGGCAATAGCTCATGTTTTTGATAGTACTTACTACTTGAAAGAATGTGGGTTTTGATGTTCAGAAGTAGTTCTAGTTCTGTCCATCACACTTCATTAACTTGACACTTCTTCTTTTGGAGGGTGCAGATATGTGAAGGGCAAAAAACTTAGTCATTCATGATTATAAAATAAGTACCTGATTTCTCCCTTCTCCAGCACACATGCATATGTTCAGAATGAGAAAAAATAAACTCATCCATTTTTTTTTATCCTTTTCTTGATGAAATTTTTGATGGAAAACCTTACAATGTGCAAATGACTATCATGCTTTCAGTGTTGGCTAGTACAGGAACTTGCTAAGTTTCATCTTGTGCAAAATCCTTTTTGTATGTTTTCTAAAGAAGTCTCTGCTTGTAAATTTTGGCAGCTTTGTATGGACTGTCTGAAGATCACTGATTTTTTTATTTCTTTTTTTCTTCATTTTCTTAATTTTTTATGTATCTTGAAGTATTTGGCTTTTTACTAGAATGGCTGGTTCTGATTTGGGTGCCTTGTTTCTCTCAGTACAGACTTTCAGAAATGATGATAACAATTTACTAAGGGTTACAGTATTTCAACTGCAGTTAAATGTTAATGACCTTTTCCTAAAAATATGCATGCAGTTAAATGGGCTCCTAAGATAATGCAGGGATTGTTTGAATATGTGTATGAGATAAGAATAGGTGATTGTAATGCCCTTGATAGTTGTAAGCACGAAGGTGTCTTAATTTGGATGTTTTTTTCCTGTAAAAGATTCTATGAAGACAAAACCGAGAAAGCATGAAGGGGTTTTGATGTAAATTAGAATATATTAGTATCACTGGTTTTGTGTGATGAGGTTTTTGTATTGTAAAGTATGCTTACTTGGGAGGTGCGGATAAGCTGATGATGACTATCTTATATTCAAGTCAAGTGTGCTTAAAGCTAGAAATATTTCAGAAACTAATATAAATTTCATATTTGTAATATGACATGTTTCCATTGGTCTAGAAAGAGGTGTAATACTGCAATGCTAATTTAGAAGGAAAAGTTCTATTAGTTATCAACTGAATTATAATTTATTTGCAAACCGAGTTTATCGGCAAACTAAGGGAAAATGATGGCATAATCCCTGTTTGTAAAGAAATGTGTGAATTGTAGTGCAGATTCAGATCCATAGGTATTCTGGAAGCCTCTTAGATAAGTCTCTATGTAGAGGGAAAAGACCACGATACCTTAGGTCATTTGAGTAGACTTTATCTCTCTGTATTGAATGAAGTTCCACTCTGCTTTAAGAAGGTTCTGTTGTGTTAATCCCTTCAGAGTGCAGCAGTTTTCATGTAACATTTTAATACCGGATTTTGAAGGGACTGACTTCCCCAGCTTCTTTCTCCCTTGCTCAAAAGCAGTGGTTTCCATATTAGATTTCAGTATAGATGCTTCTTCTGGGTAGAAATAACTTACTGGTGTCATTTCCTTCAAGGTGTGCGATGTCCCCTGCATTTGCCCATTTCCATGGGGGGAAATTGAGGCCATCTTACAAATGATGAAGATCATTAGTTAGTTGTATTTCACAAAAGAATACTATGTATATGCTGCTTATTTGGGAAAATCCAGTGATTCAGTCTCAACAAGTGTATAATTTCCATTTGTAATCTTTAAGTTATTTTTTTTAGAGATCCACATTTTCCGTCTACAAACCTTTAAATTCTGAATCTCGGAGTTCAGTGTGGTCTAAGTGCTGGAAAATTTATAGTTTGTTTCATAAGCAGTTCAAAATCCATCTTCTTATTTTACTTCCACTTTTAAACTTAATGTTCAGAATGGAAATTCTCCCAGTAAAATATATTTCTCATTCGATAAATTCAGGTTTGGTGGTAAGTAAGCTTTCCTATTTTTAGATAGGATGAAGATTTCAGAAGTAATCAAAAATTGATTCACTGTTTTCCATGTTTTGTTTTGCATGAGATTGTTGTGGTTTAAACCCAGCAGGTAACTCATTTCAACTTAGCTGTTTGCTCACACACCCCTCTCCCTCAAATATTCCACTGAACTTGAGCATTGCTTACAGTTGTCCAAATTCTTTATATATGTGGGTTATTATAGTGAAATACAGGTCTTCCATCTTTCCACTGCTGATGTGCTACGTGTTTATAGAGAAAGTTGTTACTTTCAGCAGAAAGGAATACAAATTCTTTTCTTGTTTCTTGAGTATATGGGCTGAAAATGAGAATTTCTTTCATATTTGCCACTGCCTCCCAGGAAAGCGAGTGGAGACACTCCTACAAAGGCAGTAAAATCATCAGCATTTTCTGTATAAAAACATTAAATTTGGATAAGTGCTGAATTTACATGAGGTGAAATATGCATCTAGTCTACATAGCCTCATATTTGGTGCTTTCACATAGGGATAGATAAATAGTAGTGTATTATCACCCCCCCCCCCCCCAAAAAAAAAAATCTGCATATGATTCCAATTTATGTCTTTTTGTAAAAGACTTCTAAGGGTTTTCATTTTTTCTAGCAAAGGAATGTGGGGGGTTTTTTTTGTTTGTTTTATTAGTTTGGGAATTTTTTGTACCTGGTGCTTGTCTGTGGTAGCATTTACTGCTGCCTTTTCGTCTGAGGAAGGATGTGTTCTCTCACCATTTTCTAGCCTTGTAAACAATTGTAATTGAGCTTTTCTCTGTTGGATAGAGCTGTTTGAGTCTTTATTTGGAGATGTCTTTCTTCCGACATTCAATTCTAATATAGTCAAGTAAGCAATGAATACAGGAATAATGCATGTGTTTTGGTGAGGATCCCGTAGGATGCCTTTTCAGTTATAGAAATACGTTCATCAAAACCAGGTATATAATACACATTATCAATATCAGCTTGCCAAATATGCATGTTCTCCCCTTTCGGCATAAGAATTTTATAGTGTGGTTTTTTTTTAGTTTATGGTCTCTTTGCAAGAAAAAAAAAATACATTGTTTTAAAATTCTTTCCCATTTTTAGTGCAGAAATGCCACTGTTTATTAATGCGAAAGCAGGACAAACTGTAGTGTATATAATCAATAGTGTTTTGTAGTTGTCTTTGTCTTTGCTTAAAAGCATGGCTGGATTTTCTGTTATTAAAAGAATAATTCCACATCTTTATGTATCGGCTGGCTTTTTATTATATTTGTAAATCTGTTCAGTAATTCTGTGTAGGAAAATACTGACTTTATGTCAGTGTGTGCCACTCTTGCTGAAAGGTCCATTTTGAAAGAGAGGCATTAGATCTAATCCCGATTCTGTTACAAATCCTCTTCAAACTAAACATTTTCTAGAATTTGTTTCCATTTGCAGATAATTGCTCTTGTTCCACGCACTGATTTTTTTTTTTCTTTTGTTCCAACATACTTGACTTTAGTTTTAAAAGGTGTAAACCAAAATTTATGAAGTATGGAACTGATAGAATTATCAAAAATTATCTATAAACAATTAGTGAGAAGGATTCTGTAATTAAAGCTCTAATCTGAAATGTTAAAAGGCACTTTCTAAGAATAAATTTGAAGGAAATATTGGCATTTTCACTTAAAAATAGTAATGAAGTCATATTGTCCTGTTTTTGTTCATTATATAAAATCTTTTGACTTATCTCTTATAAGGATTGTTTGGACTTCTTATCAGGGAAGAGACTGATGAAGTATGTATGGAAGAACTGCAATATATATACCATTCTGCTTTTCAATAAGAAAAAAAGTTGGAATAATTTGTGTTCTCCTATATTCTGGATAGTCCAGTTGTTTGCACAAGCCTCTGTTCTTTCAAAAACATTGCCCTAATTTGTTTATTGAAAATGAAAATCTAAAAAAAAAAAAAAAGTTTTGATTCAAATTCCAATGCCTTTCAAATTATTTCAGCAAAAAATTAAACATTTTTTTGCATGTGCTTAATTTTGAGCTTTATAGAAACTTCCTGCAAAGGTAATTACAGATTCAAGGACTTGATGTTGATTTAAAAAAAAACAGGATTAAAAAATGTGGCGGCTCCTATTAAACTCTTGTGTGTTCATATTTGTGATGTAGTCTGTGTTTTTAGTGTAAGACAGCATGTTCAAGAATATAACTATGGTAACTATTCTGTGATTCTATATTGATATTGTTTGCTTTCTGTTGAAATAGTCGTAAAAGAACCAGCTACAATTTGTGGGATCTAAGGGAGAGAGTTAAAAATGCAGTTGATGACTGAGTCTTGTATCTTTACCTTTGTTTTGTACTCCTGAACAAGATCAAAAGTATTTGCAATGGCTGCTACATAGTTATTTGGCGACAAAGGTATTAACTGCTTGTTTCTGTGCGCATCTTGATTTCATTGTATAAAAGTACATGTCCCTGTTTGAGTTGCAGAAGGAGAGATTAAGATTATGTAATGTTTCATGGTAATTGTGTGAGCCCCTTGCTTACTTACGCAAAGAAATATAAAAAAAAAACCCCAAATCCCTCCGAACAGCTGACGTGACACCAAGCACCAACTAAGGACTCTGAAATCAAATATATTAGGGCATGATTTGTATTGAACTGCAAGAAGAATGTATGATTCTGCAGTAGTGATTGTTCTGAGTTAAGGTCAAATTGCACATGAAGAAGGAATGCAAGTGAGGTCTGTCTTCACTGCAACTGATGTCTGCACATGTACTATTTCACAGTATTTTTTTTAATCACATGCAAAACTGGGGGAATGACTAAGTTGTTTTATTTGTCCATTGTCAGTTAAGACTTGGTATGTCAATAAGTGAATTAAAGACTTGAGAAGAAAAGTGAAAGATTGAACATACTATGTTTGAGAAACTTAGTATTCATTTTGCACTTCAGCGTTTTACTAATAAGGAAGCTTAAACATTACTAAAACATTAGAGACGTTTGAGGTTTGGTTTTTTTTTTGACTTTTTTAAAAAATACATGTATTGTGCTGCATTTTAAAAATACAGTATAGGTTGACCTACTGTATTATAAAAGATAGCATTTTCTATTTTCAGATAAAATCTTGCATTTTGACACATTGTTTAAAAACTAGAACAGCTCTGTGTATGAAAACACAAACTGATAATTAGATAGATATGCCATATGTGGTAGTTAAGTTGGCATATATCTCAAATGGCATGTTTAATGTACTATATTACTGGAATTAGTAATTTTGCAGCTGAAGGCTGTTAATTCTGTTATACTGACTCCCTCTCATGAACCTGTAGGTAACGATGGCAGACCTTCTTTGCAAAGCCTTGCTTCTGATAACTTAAAAGGTAGTTATAAGCTTCTGTATTTTTAGGGGAATCTGAGTACTGTGTGCTCCCTGTGATATTTATAGTGTTTCTAACTACTTCAGAATTCCAAGACTTTTTAAAATAATGGTACGGTTACTATTGAGGGACGGTCAGAATGCTTGCTCTAATAAAATGTCTGTAATGAGGAAAGAAGGAAGGTCTGTTTTTCCATATAACCTTTTTTTTCTCAGTGCAAATTCTCACTTTTTAAGATAAGGTGAAAAATATTTCACCCTAAGCTCCTGAGAATTGCTAATGGTGATTAAAATCCTCACACCTGACCTTTCCACACTGTGCAACCAGATAGAAATCACTGGTCAGTTGGCAGAAATGGCAAGACATCTGAGTACAACGAGGTATGGCTGGGATGCAGTTAAATTATTTCTCAGAGCAGCTTGTATGGTGCTAAGTTTTAGGTTTATGACCAAAAAAGTGTTGACAAAGATTCATATTTTAACTGTTGCTGCGCAGTGTTTGCACAGTGGCAAGACCTTCCTTGACTGCTCACCCTACCCTACCTACCCCCAGCGAGTAGACTGTGTGTGCAAGAGAATTTGTGAGGGGATGCAACCAGGCAGATGACCTGAACTGTCTAAAGTTATTCCATGCTATACAACTTCATCCTAGAAACAAAATGGAGGGGAGGGGGTTTTAGGTAGTGTTTTTGCTCAGAGAGTAGCTGGGCAGTGGTCTGCCTGTGGGAGGTGGTAAATGATTGCCTTTACATCACTTTGTTTTTTTCTCATCTTTTTTTTTCCTTTACTTACTAAACTGTTTTTATCTTGACCTATGACTTTTCTTACTTTTGCTCTTCTTATTTTCTTCCCTGATTCTGATGGGGGGGATGTGGGGTGGTGGTGTGGGTGGGGAAGAGGTAACAGTTTTGTGGGTTTAGCTGCTAGCCAGGGTGATCGCACCACAGGGATTATTCATCTTCTTGCATTGTGTAAACATTTTCCCTTTATGAAAATGGGGGGATGAGGGGTGGGGTGGGGTGGGTGGAAGGAGAGGGCACAGGACCCAAAATCTCACTCAATTTTGTCTTATTATACCGGAAGACACTGCAAAGAGTTACAGAAATGGACTGGGATGCTGGTTAGGTCCTCGTCTGTTTTCCCTTCCATAGATCATTCTTGGGGTGTTTCTAGATTAAGTGTTCAAAATTAACGTAGTATAGAAGACAACTGAAAAGTCTTTTGGGAAGCTAAATTCAGGTCAGTTACTAGAAAGTAGGTGTAGAAAGGACCTCATAGTTTAGGGACTTTAGTTCTCTGATGTCCTTCCAGACAAACCCATAAAATCTCATAATCATATACTTTAAGGCTTTCCACCTGCCTCAAAATTGAGGTGATGCTACCAGTTTCAAGCTTCTCCACAAGAGAAATGGAAGGGAAAATCTTTGAAGTGGCTTTACTCATTAAATAGATGTCCTAAATTAAACAGGATAAGGATGACAAATGAAAATGTGCACTATGAGCTTGGTGCCTGTTTGTGTAAGACTGTTCAAACAAGCTTGTGGGAGCTTCTGTAGCAAGGTAGAGGGGCCATTTCTTTTCCCTTTGTAAGATAAATGTAATTTAGTAAATTAAAAGAACTGCTGTCCTTTTTGACAGAACTATTAATGGGACATCATACTCACACAATCATACTCCTCAGTCATTAAGTCCAATTCCAGCTTATTGCAGGTAGCTGTAATTCATAACCCCAGTCTCTGGGAGTGCTTTTAAAGACAAATAGGCATTTCTGAAGTTGTATGATTTCATTAGCACTGGGATTTGCTGCTCACTCACTAGCCTTTATTCTGGAAAGTATACATAATTCCTTTCAAGAAAAAATAGTATTAAGCCTTTTAGCTTTGACAAATTCTAATTTAAGAGTCAAGTGACTCCAAGCATGATATCACATGAAGATCTTGCCAAGTTCATAGATCAATAATGTGTGAGTTGAAAATTAGTTTGGTTGGTAATGAGAACTGTTGGAATTAAGCATGGCATTCTAGACAGGTTTCTGTTACCTTTAAACCACCTGTATACTTTCTGATAATTTGCATGAGATTTTGGTTATATTTTCATTCACGTTCCATATGCTCTCAGACATTTTCAGGCTGGGTTCCCTTCTAATCTCTTTTCATCTTAATAAAAAGTTGCATATGAAAAATGCGGCCAATTGTCTTTGCCTTCCCCAAGCCTGAACTTAACGAAATTTCAAAGTAGCTGGAAGCCTTTAGACTTTTAATTTCCTGTTGTTAATTGTATCTGTGTTGTACACAGAAAAGTTGTGGAAACGAGTATGTAATCTTGTAACTAGTATGTAATCTTGTAACTAGATGCTAAGCCAGGTGTGTGAACAGGTTGGTGAGGAGAAGAGTGTTTACTAGACCTGGTGTTTAAAGAGCATTGCCTTGCTCTTTATTGTAGCTACTCTCTAACCTCTCAGTGATTGCTTTTATGGCATGTATTATTGCTGCTGCTTTGGCAATGTGGATGGGTAAGTTTTAGATTTATTTCTTTTTTTTTTTTTTTTTTTGCGAAGGCAGGTGGGAAATCAAAGCATAATTTTTTCAAGTCTCTGAAGAATCTGCCCCATTTGCAAATATTTTCATGGGATGAAAAAGCTGCTTCTCTAGCTCAGTCTCAGTGAGTTTTAAAATAGGGCTTCAAGTGTCATCTGCAGTAGGCCTTTATAAAAAGGGACAGAACTTGTATATTGGGATGGCTATTGCATGTCTGTGCAAATGTAATAATTAGGTAATTTCAAAGATGTATGTGGCCATATATATGCAGTGTGGTGCTATGTTAGATATATCTTACCTTTTTGTTCTGGAGTTCTGTTGGAGCTTTCTTGTAATTTCAGTATTGTCTTTTCTTTCTTGTTCACAATGGTTACCTAGTCTGAAATGTAGCTTGCGTGGATTAGACTGATGGTGATTTCTTGAAAATGTACAAGAAAATGGAACTGGAAAGAGGAACCAGTTTCAAATATTTGATCCAAGCAGTGCTCAAGCACTTGATCTCTAAACTTCTTGTCTAAAGATTTTTGGAAAAAATTGCTAACTTCTAAATTGGAGCCTTAAAAAATCCTGTGTAATCTTAGGGATTTTTGTGAAAGGAGTATAAAGAGGTTTTTTTGTTGGTTCTGGGCCCGTGATGAGTATTGTTTCATCATCTGGGTGAGTTTTGAAGTTTAGACTGGTTTAATGCTAGATATGAGATTTATTTATTTTTATTTTTTTTTAATAGAAGACAATTTGGCTTTAAGTTAGCTTTTGGTAACTTTCGTAGCTTTTGGTAACTTTCATAGCTTTTGCAGACATCAGTAACTTTTTTTAACTTTGGTTATCTTAAATTGTAGGAAGTAACTAGCTCTAGTTTTGGGCAGTCTGTAAAAGTCTGTGTATTGGGATAAAAAAAGCAATTGTAACATCTCAATAGTAACAAGAATTGCTGTCTTGATAATAGAGGCATTTTATAATAAAATTTGTAATTAAATGTGGTTTTGGATTGTGTTACACAGTTCCACTATTTGTAGCTGAGGGGCCATTAAGTCTAGATATTTTAGTGTATAACTGGAAGTTTGGCAGTTCTAAGTCCTTACAAATTTGTGTAAGAAGTAGTGCTAAGACCATTTTTATGGTTGAAAATATTTTGCAGGTCAAGGTTCCCTCACAATATGTGCAAAGTGAGATAGAGTATGTTTTAGGTTTCTTGCAAACAACCCAATTCCAGCCTATTTCCTGAAAAAGATTATTGTCTTGACTAATCATGTAGGAGCCCTACAGGATTCCTGTGTTCTGTCTCCTGTAGAAATGCAGTACAGAAATCTGTCTTTTACCTTAAGGAATTTACCTCCCCAGTTACTGTTTAGGAGATTAGATCAGTTTTGGAGTTAACTTCATTTAGGAATTCAATGTGTGTGTTTTATGTGTCATATTGTTATATTTTTCTAAAATAAGTTTACAGAATTAGTTTGATAATTTTTTTTCATGAAAATTTGTGTCTTAGACTGACTCAAAAAAGGTTAGAGGTGTCTCTGAGGTGGCTTTGTCTCTTTTGAAGAATCTACAAAATCAATAAAAGGTTTCCAGTTACTAAGGTTTTTTCAACACTTTATGTTATTTTTTTAGGTTTCAATCAACAATCCAAATAAGCAGTTGGTAAGATTGAGTTGGTTTGTGACTGTCGCTTGATGCTGCCTGAATTTAAAATTTATTTTTTTTTTATAATTCTTGTTAAAAGATATTTTAAAGTACACATAGACCTAAAGGTCATAACTCCCTTTAAAAATGCCCTTTTGTATTGATGTAGGGATGGACAACCTTTAAATATTGTAACTGAAAGTGGAGTCTTTTTTTTTTTTTTTTTTTTTTTTGTGGTACTTCTTGGGATTGTGATACTACATTTCTTATGCCTTCCTCTTTCTCCCTTCTCTCATGCTGGTTTTGAAGGTCTTTTCACCTGTCTTTGAGAAAATTAAATGCAGTGCCAAGTAGAAAATGGTTCTGAATTTAGACTTGAACAGCATCTGTTCCAGAAGCAATTTTTTGATTTACGTGCACATTTTATATAGTTGATAAGAAGAACTCTTATTTATAAATAGGGAGAAGGCTATACAAATGGAGGAAAAAGTTGCAACGTTTAGGTCAAAATGTGAAGAACTGCAGTTAATTAAGGCCCTGAATATTCAAGTAAGCAAAGAATTACATGTTGCAAATCTTTTTCTTGGGAGGAATCTGTAAGGTTATATTGAAAAAAAAAGAAATATTGCAGATATGGTGGATTGGTTTTATTCCAAAATGGTATTTTACCTTTGGTTATTATTAATGCTGGCTGAGAAACAAAAGAGGTGCAGTGCTGGCTTTTTTACTGTGTTTGTAGGAAAATGGCCTTTGGAAAATTAAGGCAAAACTGATGTACAAAGAAGCATAGCAGATTTGCATATTGTGAGGAAAAAAATTAATTTAATGGAAATATCAGAGGACTTCATTCCTTGTTAGAAGTGGCACTGTTAGATTATCTACTTGTCCTAAGTATTGTCTTCATATTTACATGTTGCTGCTAGGAAGAATGGCATTTAGTCATGATACTGAGGTTCTTATGCTGCTGTACCATTATCGTATTATTTTTATATTTTTCTCTGTTACTAGGTTATGAACTGACTTTGAGCTCAGTGGTGGAAATTACTATTTTCTTGCATTTTTATGTAAGAGATTTGAGCGGTTATAAATTAAAGTTGGGTGTCTATCATATTTAGGGTGTTTGGTGTTAAATTTGGCAGTTATTTGAAACATGACTAATGTAAATTTGATGTGACTAAAACCCAGGGTATTAGCTGTAAGGACTCTTGTGTTGCAGTGCAGGAGCATTTATCAGTACCTACTACTTCTCCTACTTACCTAATATTTGTTTAATACCCCATGTTATAATTAACTTAACTTGAATGCAAGTGAATACTATAAAACTAAAATACCAAAGTAGTTAAAAAAAAACCAAAATGACATTTCTTAAAAACTACATGCATTTTGAATAATACTTCAAAATGACTTGCACTGACCTCTCTCCATTGTTTGATATGAGAAATTTACCTACTATTATTTTTAAATAACTGAGAAAAGGAAGAGTAGATGAAGTTTCCCAATAACCACTTGTGCAACATTTCTGTTTATGTGCCTTTTTATTCCTGATCCAGCAACACATAAGACAAGAATGGCTTATAGCTTATGCTGTTAATGCTATTAGCTTATGAAGTAGCACAAGATCTTAAGGACTGAAAAGAGCTAAATTGAATTTAGAGTTAAAAAAATGGGAATAATATAAACAAAGTATCAGTATGTACAGATCAATACAAGATGTTCTCACAAAGGTATATTAGCTGTTAATATGCTCTTTAAAACAGTATTTCATGTACATAAGTGAGACCCAGTGAAAAGTAGGGTATGTTTTAGGAAAATGAAGTGGAGAAGGAAGGCGGTCAAACTGGAGAATAATAGTTTTGATAGTTTTTATCATAGCTATTCTAACTTTGATATTATTCATTGAGGCTTCTTGTTATCATCTGTGGTAGATCTAGTAGAAATAGGTGGAGTGATCTCTCACAATTTACATCCTTGTAGATCCCTTCAGATATTTTGGTGTCTACTTTTTGATAAAAAAAAACCCAAAACAAAACAGCAAAAATTCCTCATGTATATGTATATATAAATTATAAAGTATTTTGATCTGAATGGTCTTCTTATGTCTTGGCAAAGAAGAAATAAAAAGGCTTATAGCATGGTTGTAAAGTGAATTTGTCAAAAGTAGTATTGCTGGAGATTAATCAAGTATAATAGCTGGAAAACAGGAGTCATCTCAAAACTAATAAAATTTTTAGGTAGCTGTGAAAAGGCGTAAGCAAAACCTGATTTTTATGAGACTCAAAGGAATTGCTGATATTTTTCCCTGTCTTAGCTATATGTTGTAAAATGTCAGAGGTATGTTGAATTTCCTTTTTGATTGTTTTTTGGATGGGACTTTAAGAAAGTAGGGATGCTGTGTTTGAAATTTCTGCTGTTGATCATTTGTTGACATGGGTAAAGCATCTGAATTATTTTCTGATACGTGAAATCTTATGAATTTAAAGCTATTTCTTTCTAAAGGTGTTTTATATAAATTGTAATTCTGTATGGCATGTCTAGGCTGCTGTAGAAGTTTGCATTTTTTTTTTTTTGGGGGGGGGGAGATGCTGATTTTTGTTGTTACCTGTAGAGGAAATTGCTCTAATACAAGCGATTAAAGGCAAAAAAAAAAAAAAAAAAATCAGATCTTACAGGTCTAGAAAACACTAGACACTTTTAATTCTGTTCTTACAAAATAGATCTCCTGAATGAGCTGTGAACATCAGTAGAAAAAAGCAAAATGCAATTAAACAACTAATTAGCAAAATCAAACTCAGGTAGATTCCTTGCTGCCAAGGTTTCTCATTTAAATGATGTAGTTTTTTTATTTTCAGGGAACCCATTGCCTTGATGTATTATCTATGTTCTAGCATACTGTAGTGTCTGTAACCTACTGCTTCTTAATACAGCTTTGTGTTCATGTAAACTCACCACAAGTCCATTGTTTCTGTTGATTCCTTGAAGGCGTTCATAAATTTGCCTTGGTCAAATAGCAAAATAGGAAATGTTAGAGATACCTTTTTCTGGCAAAAGTGAATGTACTTGAAATGTGGGGTTAAAAATTATGTATTTTTTAAAATAAGGCAGGACCTTTTCCTCCTTACGAGGTACTTATTGCAGCTTCCAGTGAGTTGTTGTGTAATGTGTTTAATAGGCAGTAAGTACATTTCGGACAGTGGGAGGATTTCTTGGCTTCAGAGAGCCTGTCCTCAGGCTTTACTTCTTTTTCTTTTTTCCCTCTTTTTCACTTCCCATTTGGTAGAAAATTTGGATGTGAATGAGGAGGAACAATATTCCAAAAAATTTCTCATTGAGATGATTGTGGAAGATCAGGATCATAGCAGCTATATGCAGAGTATACCTTCCTTGTGTGATAATCATACTGTTAATATGCAAACTGCTGAACAACACTGGGAAGATACTGAGGAAGGAGTTTTCTGTAATGACTTTTGTTTCTTTTTTTTTTCTTTCAGAGTAGTGCATTTGATCCAGTGTAGTGCTTCTTACATTCTTAATACCAGTACAAACATTTCAAACAAGGGCACTGGAAATCAGAAAAAAAGTGACAGTGTTCTGCATAAAATCTAGTGGTGTTCCAATTATGGCTGAAGATATTTAATGTCTTCTAATAGGCGTATTAATGAAACAGATGATTAGCTGTACAGGTGCATTTCTTCTGCTGATGAAGTAGGGAAGAATAACCATTTGCTTCATACCTGTCTTAACTCTTCTTGAATGTATGACAGTTACCAGTGTTTGAAATCAATGTTACTAACAGACTGAAAGGACAGATGTATTATTGACTTTTCTTTCAAGCACGTGGATGCAGCATCTTTGGATTTGAACACTGATCTTGATTAAATGGGAAAGAGGAGAGTACTTGCTGTTACTTTTCTGGTTGTCATACCCAAAAAAGTTTCAAATCTGACAGAACTGTTCATGTTGGTTGTTTGACATCCTTATTTCCTTAATTGATTAAAATCCCACAATTTCTGTAGTGTTTTCCTTCACAGATTTTACTGCTTGAGAATTGTGGAGTCTAATTCTCAGTTTAATGGTGTTTCTGTTTGAGATTTTATGCTTGGTATGGTGCTGGGTTCGAAAAGCAGATATCAGAAAACTAAGCAGTCTTCAAAAAGCAGTGTGTGAAGTAGTGAATACCTACTGTGCTTCCAAATTTATATCTTTGTAGAGTATCAGAGCTGGAATCTCGTTCATTTGCTTCTAGCTCATGTTGTGGGCTATGGAATGAAAAGAAAGTCACCTTATAATGAGAATGAAAGATGATTCAATAGGCCGAAGGATGATGTGTCTACGTGTATATTATCTATGTACACATGCACATGTATGTGTATATATAGTTAAAATAATCCATAATACACATCTTAAAATACATCACAAGTTAAAGACCACTTTGCACCAGTAAAATGGTGGTCAGTCCTTTAAATACAAACATACAAATAAGAAAAAACAAGTAAATCCAAATACGAGTAAAAGCCCTATTTTGTCTGGCTATATATTTTCAATGCTTAATATGTTTTCTCAATGTCAAGAATTGGTCCCGAAGAACCTTGGTGAGATTGCATGAAGTACATTATCTGGTACATGCAGCACTTCCTTCTTTGCTGATAGTAAAGATATAAATGACCAGTACGTTCTGATTATTTTTGTTTCTTGAAACAGGGACAGTCGTTTAAAAAATATTTGCTTTCAATTAGCAACTGTAATTTAGCACCTGTAATGAATGCTTGGAGTGATGCAGAGCTACTTCAGCCAATAAATTAGCTTTATTCGGAGCTTGGCTCAGATGCCTCTACACAAGTGGCCTTAGTATGGGGAAATAAACAATAGGAATTAGAGATGTGTACATGGCTACAGGAACATGATATCATTGGCATCACAGAAACATGGTGGGATGGCTCCTATGACTGAAGTGTTGAAATGGAAGATTATAGGCTCTTTAGGAAAGACAGGCCTGGCAAATGGGGAGGGGGAGTTGCTATTTATGTCAGTGATAGGCTGGAGAGTATGGACCTCTTTCTGGGGACAGGTAATCAGTCAACAGAGAGCTTGTGGTTCAGGGTCAAAAGGAGAACAGAGGTGGGGGACATTACTGTGAGTATCTGTTACAGACCGCCTGATCAGGAGGACTCTGGATGAAATGCTCTGTATACAGATAGGAGCAGTCTCACACTTGCAGACCCTTGCCCTTATGGATACTTCATGCATCCTGATACCTGTTGGAGGGATGGTACGGCCTGGCACAAGCAATACAGGAGGTTCCTCAATTGTGTGGAAGACAACTTCCTCTTGCAAGTGATAGAGGAAGCCGACAAGGAGAGGTGCCATGCTTGACCTTGTGCTCACCAACAGGGAAGGGCTGGTGAGGAATGTGATGCTCCAGGTGGTGTCCGTCAGGGATTGGTGTGGGGGCTGATCCTGTTCAACATCTTTGTCAGTGACATGGAAAGTGGGGTTGAGTGCACCCTCAGCAAGTTTGCCAGCCACACTAAGTTATATGGTTCAGTTGATATGCTGGAGGGAAGGGATGCCATCCATAGGGACCTTGACTTGCTTGAGGGGTGGGCTACTGCCAGCCTCATGAAGTTTAACAAAACGAAGTGGAAGGCCCTACACTTGGGTTGGGGCAATCCCAGGGACAGCTCCAGGTTGGGCAGAGAAGAGATTCAGAGAAGCCCTGCAGAGAAAGACTTGGGGGTGTTGGTCAATGAGAAACTGAACGTGAGCCGGCTTCTATGTGTGCTTGCAGCCCAGAAATCAACCGTATCCTGGGCTGCATCAAAAGGAGCGTGACCAGGAGGTTGAAGGAAGTGATCCTGCCCCTCTACTCTGCTCTTGTGAGACCCCACATGGCTGAGAAAGTTGGGGCTGTTCAGCCTGGAGAAGAGAAGGCTGCACAGAGACCTAATAGCAGCCTTCCAGTATCTGAAGGGGGCCTACAAGGATGCTGGAGAGGGACTCTTCATCAGGGACTGTAGCGATAGGACAAGGGATAGTGGGTTAAAACTTAAACAGGGGAAGTTTAGGTTAGGTATAAGGAAGAAGTTCTTCACTGTGAGGGCAGTGAGGCACTGGAACAAGTTATCCAAAGAAGTGATGAATGCTCCATCCCTGGCAGTGTTCAAGGCCAGGTTGGACAGAGGCTTGGGTGACATGGTTTGGTGTGAGGTGTCCCTGAACATGGCAGGGGGGTTGGAACTAGATAATCTTAAAGTCCTTTCCAGCCCTAGGTATTCTGAGATTCTATGATTCTATAATCTCACTAACTAAAAATGTTACTGTATCTTTACTGAGGTCTCATTTAGTACTTTATTAACTTTTTCTGCAACTTTGAATGGAGGTAATAATCTTTGTTTTTGTGTTATAGAGTGCTTATTTTGTAGTAACTATCACTGCCTTTGGCTTATCTTGTAATTCGTGTTTATTTTTGTTGAAAAAGTCCAAAGGGCTGAGAATGATGTAGTGAGATGAAATGGGACGTGCTTGCTGTTGTACATACGTGAGAAGTCAACTTTTATGTTATCACTTCTTAGGTTTTAGTTTCTAATATGGAGGAGAGGCACCATTGAAAGTAAAGAAAAAGTATGGAAAAAATAGTTCACAATTTATTTTTTTTTTTTACTGGTGGTATTTACTTGATGACTTCTGAGTTATTAATGATTATGCATACTTACTGTTCCTATTTTTTTTCAGGGGAAGAGGAAGTGACTAGAGAGCTACAGCTGAATTTTATATAAATGTTGGATATCCGATTTGAACTTCCATAGAAATAGTTTTGTCAGGATGTGTAAAATTTTCATGTAGTTCCATATATTGTTCATGGATGTTTATTGTTGTGTTTGCTTGACTTACTGCTTGCCAGTAAAATTGCTGTTTAAAACTGGACATTTACAAATAGTGCCCAAAGTGAGCACTGGTGACAAGTTGGCTGAATTGAATATGTTAGCATTGTGTTGGATCATTCTCAATCATTTAGGTTTTCTGAAGTTAAAATTCATTTCTGAGTGAGAAAACTTTACCTATTTCCCCCAGCCGGCTAAAGTTAGCCATGTTTGCTTACCAGTGTTCTTTCTGAAATCAGATTGTTTTCTAGTTCTTCCATTTGTTCTAGTTCTTCAAGGCTAGGCTGGATTTGGGCTTTGAGCAGTCTGGTCTAGTAGAAGGTGTCTCTGCCTGTGGCATGGGGGTTGGAAGTAGATGATCCTTAGGGGTCCCTTCCATAAAAAAAACATTCTGTGATTCCATTTTAAGCTTCAGTTGTGTACAGCTTGGGTTGTCTCTTGGGTTTTAGTAGCTTTCACAACAGCAGGTCACAGTTACCAGGGAAAACAATTGAAAGAGGATTTACTCCAAGCATTTAAAAACATGAAGGCACCCAGTCATGTTCCAAAATGAGAGAGCCTCTGTCAGGATGGTGTGTAGGAGTTGTGTGGGAGCAGAGATTACTGGCTTCTTTGGGTAAATTTTCATTTTGATTCCTGAGCTTGACTAATTTCAGTTGTTCAGAGAATTCTAATTTAACTACATTTGATTTTGGAGCTGGGGGTGGCTGGTGAAAACTGTACCTTTCACACTTTGTAAGTATGAGATTTTGTAGAGAAGTATTTAAAACATACTTAATGTGAGGAAACTATCTCATTTTTCATAGTTCTATTGGAAGTCACTGAATCACTTGCTGAAACTTGGAAGAAGTTGAAAAATAACCTACTGAAGGCAGAGATCCAAAACCATCATTTGGATAAGCAGTGCTTTGGCTAATTGAAAACTAAGTGAAGGCAGGGGCAGTATTATTTATAAATCATATTAAGTGTTAGGCAATCTTAATTATAAAGAAAAATCATTAATGTTTATGTTATTTTTTAGTTAAATGATCAAATAATTTGTAGAAAATTGATTCTAAGAATTTTGCTTGTTTATTGAATAATCACTTGGTTTGTATAATTAATTATTTTTTTTTTTTAGAAACCAAAGAACCCTACTGCTTCTAAATTCACTCACTGCTTTTCTTCAAATTAAATTGAAAACAAATTTATGCTTTTCATTCCCTGAAAGAATTTTTTCATGTTTGTTTTGTTTTATTTTGTTTATTTCTTCTTTTACTGAAAAGTGTCATGCTCAGTTTCTTCCACTTTTTTTGTTGGGATGTGACAAAACAAATCTGGCTGAAGTGTGAAGCAAATTTCTTATGCTAGGGAAACTTGTCTTTAATAACAGATATAAAAGGGCTGTGGTAGTTGTGGCTTCCTGAGATTACAGGGGTATAGACTTGTTTGTGTGCCTTTGGTTTTCTTTAAAAATTTAAATGTACCACTAACTATAAAGTGCAGTTTCCTAGGGAAATTACGTTTAATATGTGGCTTAAAATGTGTTTTCTGTAAATACTTGTGGTTTTCAGTTATCTCTATTTTTGGTTAAACGGATATATTCCATTTATTTAATAGCAGTTTTTTGGAACCACAAAAATGAAGCGCTTTTAGCTTTGGGTTTCTTTCTTTATTTTTTTATTTTTTTTTTACTACCACCTCACTCATCTTTCTCCCCTCTTTGTATAATACAATTCTTATTTTACTGTGCCGTTAAAGTAGAAGGGGGTCTTTAAAGCAGCATACTTTATATAGGAGTTTAAATGTGTGTATTTGAGGCGGGGGGGAATCAACCTTCAGTAATATAAAGCTTAAGTAGTGGGTTTTAGCTGTTTCATAGTAGTTTTTTTTTTTTCCTGTTACTCAAAACCCCACAGATCTTTCCTAGTGTTAGTTGATATTCCATTGGCAGAAGTCATCCTGAAGGTTAAAAAGGTAATAAGCTTAAGGAAGGTAGCTCTGGGAAGGGCTTATTTCCACTTTCATTTTAGTGTAACTTATAGCAGAATCAACTTTGAACATCCAACAGTATGCAAACAAAATTAGTCGAGTCTGTTATTTACAGGGATATATTGGAGTTAATATTAATTCTGTGAAAACATATTTTAGGAAAAGAAAGCAAGAAATTTAACTAGTAGGATCAAAGTGTTTTTTTTTTTTTGCTTTTTTTTTTTCTGTCTGCCTTTGGTCCCTCATTTGAAAGTTTTCTGTTTATTAGATGTGTTTGAAATACCTGGTTTTCCTAGCTGGACAGCTAGAAGATGGTGTGCGACTGTAATGATTCAAGAGGTGCTTTCTCTTCAAGTCATAGTTGTATAGTTTACGCAATGAAAGCCTCAAAAAAATTAATTTTTTTTTTTACATATTTATCTAAATGGTAAACCATGAATATACCAAGTGACTTTTTCATACGTTTGAGGAAAGAGGAAATGCTTGGAATAAACATACCTAACTTGGGAAAAAATATACCCTTACTGAACATTCCCTTTTTGTTTATGCTAAGCCATTTCTTAGCTCTTTGTAGAATTTCAGTAGCAACAATCTCCCTTCTAGCTGTTTGACCGCTGCAGATTGTAGATTTGATGCAACCAAAAGGGCAACATGGAAGTAATGTGTTCAATAGGTTGCAACTTAGATTTGATTTTAACTTCCATATTTTGTGCATGTTTATCTGAGTAGAAATTTATTCTTTGTTTTTATAGGTAGCTTTGCAAACTTAGCCATCCAGTTAAGATAGTGCAAAGAAATCAAATTCTCGTATACTGAAATACAGAGGTCTCTTACTCTGGTCACCAGATCCACCAGTCTGCTCTGCTTAGCACCTTCTGTTGCCTGGCCCTGTGCCGATGCAGTGTCCTTGACCTGCCTTTCAGATAATTTATTTATTTATAAAGACAGCTCCTTTCTTATTAAACCACTCTAAATAATACTGGAAAATCCCAAACCATTAAATATTCCTTTGGGTTCCCTGTCCATCAGTTTGCTCCCATTAAGCAATTAAAAATCTTCTGGTTTCAACCAGCAACAGCTTCTTAGCTTTTTCTTTGCAAATGATTCCGTGCTTTCTAATATGTCAAATGGCCTTTATATATGGCCAAATTGTGGGTGGCTTCTGCCTATTGCCAAATCCCTATGAAAATGGCAAATCCCTGGGTAAGGTAAGGCAAATAAAGCCTTTTACTGACCCGTGTGTAAGGGCTGATAATTTGCCACCTCAAAAGAGAAGTTAGTGGAGGACCAGTTCACCTAAGCTAAGTCTCCTGGATCCCTTTATTAATTAAAACCAAATACCATACTTATTATTGACTCACTGGTGGCATTTCATGAATTGCTTATTCATAAGAGCTTCTGAACTTCCTAGCAAGCATTTGTTAAAAATTTAAATGGATTTGACATATTGACACAGTATGGATATAGCTCTAGTATATTATGGTCATTGTATTCCGTTGTTGAATAATAGTGCTTGGGAGTCTCTTCATGAAAACAGATGATGTTTTAGATTTTAAACATCTTTTTAATGAAGAAGTATGATTGTGGATACTAAAGGTGATAACACTTAGCCGAATGTTGCTGTTTAATTTCTGAGTTACATCACAATATTCCTGATGGATGACCCAATTTTATAGCCAGGAAAAGAGGAGTAATTTTTTCAGATCATTAGTTTACTACCTGCAGTTTTTATCCTCACTTCAGCTGTTCTCTTCAGTCCATTTGTCTAAGTTTATCAGCACTTTAAGTAGGAAGCTTTGCTTTGAGAATTAACAATGTGAAATTTTGAGGGGAATGGTATGTACCTTTGTATATGAAAGCAGCAACATTTTCCCGGTTCACCTCCTGCCCTGCTCTCAAAACATGTGACATTTCTTTTTAATATTTTTGATAATTTCTAACATTTTAAATGTTGAAAAGGCTAATGCATGGGCGTTTTTTTTGTGTGAGGTTTCAGAATGCTCTTAAAAGGGCAAAAAAAAAAAAAGTGGTTTGGGTTCTTTGTAAGTTAAATAAAAGGTGCATGCTGTAACATCTTTTAGAAAGAGAACTTTTCCTCCCAGAGGGGTAAAATGTGTTTGAAATGTATTTAGGTTAATTGCAAATTAAAAAAAGAACCAAGTTTTAAATGGTCTAGTGGTCTGAATTAAAAAGAAACAAAGTTTTCCGTATCGGTTTTTATTTGGTCATTCCTGTCCTAATTTTATTAGTGTTGCAGTCCTTCACAGAATCTTCAGAGAATACTGAGATAGCCAAGACCTGAATTTCTAATTTGGAGAATTGTGTCAGACATTCCCTTTCCATTCTTACTGAGGATTTTTGAGTTTTGTTGGGTTTTGTTTGTTTTGGTTTTTGTTTGGGGTTTGTTTTTGGTTTGTGTTTTTGTTTTTTTTTTTGGGGGTGGCGGCGGATAGGGGTTATTTAGCCTACTTTCCTTAGGTAAATGAGGCTTTGTGTCCCTTTATGTCCCTTTTTGTCCCTGCTGATGTGTTTGCTTATTTCAATCACAGAGAATGATTGGGGTTTCAAAGATTTTTTTAATTCTCTTTAAGATCTTTAAGATGTTTTCTGAAAATCGGCAATAATTTGCCAGTTGAGAGAAAAGGACCTTAAGAGGTCCTTAATCAGCAAAGTCCTCTGTGTTGACTTTTACTATTAGTTTAGTAGTGCATAATAAATACAAAATGAAAATATAAAATAAAAGGTTTCTTGAGCCATACTCAGCTTCAGCATCCAGAGGTATTATCTTCAATACTGATTAAAGACCTTGATGTGTATGCTTGTATTTATTAAATTATAGTGGCTCTGTATATTTGCCTTGCATATCTGGTGTGTTTCAGGAATTCTGTGTAAGTAGTTACGTTTTTTCATAGGTTAGATTTAATCTGAAAATCTAAGCAAACAAATTGGAGAAAGTAAAATGAAGAAATTTGTTTTCGATTATAAATAACTTGTTCCTGTGAGATTGAAACAAAAAATCCCTTTAAAGTCTACTGCATTTACTGTTGTGAAATAGTATAACCTTTATAGCCAAATGCTTGCTTTGAGTATGTTATCACAGTAATATTTGATATTTAAGTTAGGAACCGCTGTTAGTCGCAGGGTTGTTCGTGTTTGTTCCGTACTTAGGTAATCAGTGTCCAGCTAACCCAGAAATGTTAAATATAGTTCTGCCTTTTACAATGGCCTTTCATTAAGGATTGTGATTAAATATAGAAGGTATTTCAGGCAGCATCTTGTAAAGGATTTTGTATAGGGCTACAGTATTTTTAAGGCAGATGCTATGGTGGCTGTTTTTAGTCTGCGATTGAGGATTGCTTTGTGTAGTTAGTATTATTTATAACAATATAATAAACACATTTTTTTTATTTTCCCCTCATCTAGACTTCTTTGGATTTTAAGATGAAATAAAACTGAAGAAAATAGTGATAAAATAATATGCTGTAATAATTCTGTGATTTCTAGCTCTTGAATATAGTTGGTGCATTTGTAGCATGAAAGCTTTTGCATACATTGCAGAATATAATCCACAAAAAGCAAGAATAATGAGAAAAACCTTTTCCCCTGGTTTTTGTATTAGCTGAAATACGCTTTCCTTCTTACCCTTCTTTTTATATGGAATGCATTGCTGTCAGAATTTCATATTTGTATTTTTTATTTTAATCTCTAGAGGTTTTAAATAGATTCATATCTATTTATAATTTTGTGCATAACCTATATTTTGAAGCATTCTCTTCTTCTAATTTTGCCAAATAGAGATACTGCTTTAAAGAAAAAAAAATCATACAGAGATTATTGGTGGTTAAGGTATTTGTTAGGAGACGATTTACCTTCAAGCACTTTGAAAAAAAGGCATCATATATTTTAAAAAAAGAAAAAAAAAATCTCAATTTCTCAGAGACTGCATGTGCTACCCTGCTACAGCTGCAGATATTTTGAACATGATCTTTCTTCCTCCACCATTCGACTTCTTTCTGCAGAGTCGTGCAGTGAAGTCATAATCCTGTGTTTCACATCCATCTGTTACCATAGAAATGATTGTAATAACCTAAATTTAGCACAGTGTCTTTCCTGCAGGATCTAGCAGGAGGATTGAATGGGTTGTATGTGAAAGGATCTCAGTGAAAATCAGAATATGTTAGCGAAATCTAAATGCTGTGATAAATTTACATGACAGAATAATTAAATCTCAGAGAAAACATCTGTAAAAAAAATTCTGTTCCTTTTAGAGTATTTAAATTATCATATATGGAATCTACCACATATCATGCAATCTAGTTAACTTTAATGTAAATAATTTTTTTTTTTATCCTAACAGGAGCTTGTACAACATACAGTTGTACTATGCATTGGCAGGTACATATGTTAATCTGACAAAAATTATTTTGGAGAATATTATCAGAATATTTACTGTGGCCTAGATACACTAAAAAGCAAAGGAACGAGCTTAGAATGTACTATGAAAGAGAATTCATTTTCATATTTAAAAATGAAAACCAATCTTTTAAAACATTTTCTAGAAATCAACTTGAAATTAATTTTCCCTTATAAGAAGCAGAAGAATTTCTCATTGTTTGTTAAAGCAGTGAGTTCTTTATTGCATAACTTAAATCCTGCCTATGTGCATGTCTACTGGATGGACAGTTGACCCTGCACAGAATCCTAACATTGTTATGTGTGTTTCTATCTCAAAGATAAAAAGAGAGTGTATTATAAAATAACCAGGGAAGCTGCATAACTAGAACTTTGAAATTAGGAAATGTCTATACTACCCAATATATTCATTGTGACAAATGCATTCAGTGGATTATCATGTTCTGTTATAAACACAGGACTTCAAGACCTTAATATAAAGAATGATCTCTGGTCACCTGCTGACCACCTACTTAATAGATAGTGCTTCATCATTTTCAAGCAACCAGCTGCATGAATTATTTAATTCATGTTACTTTATGTTACTTTTACTCTGTAAACAGGAGTTGCTAATTTTGTTGTTGTCCTTATGGAGTATTTGAGGTTGAAGCATTAATATTACCGTTTCATAAATAGGGAAACGAGGCCCAGAGGGATTCAGATCAAAAGTCTCAAATTTTGAGTTTGATATTTGAGTTATTTACAGCATTTTTTTCAAGTACTTAGTATTTATTACTATGTAATACAAAATATGTTCAAACCATAGCTCTCATTAACATGGTTAAATGCTGCCACGGCTTTTTTTTTTCCTCCCCTCCCCTTTCCTCTCTCCCCCTTACACCCTTGCACATGCTCTCTCTTTTCCTCTTGTATGCTTTGTCTCAGTGGGAAGAATAAATCTGTTTCTAAGAAGAAATATTTGTGTAGTTTTCTTCCTTGTTCTGTGCATACTTTTCAACTTAACAAAATATCAAGCAAAACTTTCTATTATCAGGCCTATAAGATAAGCAATGATCACCTCATGCTTTTCTGGTAAATTTACTCCTGAGCAGTAGTGGGTCAGAGAATAACATACAAATCCAAAGCAAGCTGTTTTATTGTTTACATGGAACTAAGAATATATGCTTCTGATTTCTAGATGATTTAAAAAAACTTTCATGTGTGGTGTGATATGAATGTCCCTGCGAAATAGCAGCTTCCACAGCATTTATATCCTACAAACCATTCTGTTAATGCTGATGGTAATAAATTTGAGAGCCCTGCTCTAACATCCTATAAGCTCCTGGTTAACCATCTTCATTCATTTAAACACCTGAAATCCCAGATGTTGTACTGTGGAAATGTTTTTTCTTTGGTGTGGTTTGTGGTTTGGTTTTGGGATTTTTTCCACCTTGTTTTTTTGATTTTTTTTTTGGTGTGTTTTTTTTTTTTGTGGTTTTTTTTGTTTGTTTTGCCACTACTGTGCCATAAATCTGACATTTTTAAGAGATAAGAATATAAAAACATTAGGAGCTTTCATGCTTTATCGATGTATAACTAGTTCTGCAGAAAAAGATTGATGTTTACTTGATAGTTGTTTATTTGCTAGTGTTTTTTCACTGAAAAATGGAATTTAGACAAGACCTACTATATGATTTTTTTTTTTCTTGATACATGGCTAATACACATGTAGGGAAAACATAGTAGCTTTTTCCTTTATTAGTTAAAGCTGGTATTGGATATTCTCCTACTAGTAAAAGGTGCTTAAGCTAGTTCTAAGTTAAGATGTCTTTTGTGTCTTGTTTATGCCTGTTGCTCCTGTCTATTTGAACTAAAACTGGCAAGGTTTGATGCAATGCTTTTTCCCAAGAAGTTGGCATCTTTTCATTTCCTTACTGGAAACTGTCTTTGCAGTAAGGCATCACGGAAGACATTTTTTTTTATTTTTTTTATTTTTTTCATTTCTGTTTTGGATTTTTTTTTTTTTTTTATGCCTGTTCTTTATGGGTTAAGCAGCAGTCCATTATAAATGAGTAAGTGAAAGTGGTAATTTTTATAGTACTGCCTCTGATTAAATGTGTTAGTCTTTCTATTTTTAAGTTGGGTAATAAAGCAGTATGTATGCGAAGTATTATAGAACAGTACAGATGAAATGAAGCATTGTCTGGTTCATAAACTTGTATGAATGAGCCTTGGAGTTGGAATAATAATTCAACAAATTATCTTGGCTTTCATTTTTACTACAAATTCTACAATTACTGCAAATTACTAGAATGGCATAAAAGTTTTTCATTAGATCACAATATTAAAAACACAACAAACAGTTAAAGGTATGTATCTTTAATGTAAAGATTACTAAAAGGTGGTTGTATTTCATACCTTTGAATATATTTTTGAAAAATACATGTGAATATGTATTAAAAGCTAGTTTTTAATGTATGAATGCAATGTAAGGGTATTAATGTAATTAGGACAGGTATCTGCTCAAATGTAGAGATATTTATGTGACTGTTATTTTCCTGTAAAATCATAGCAAACACCTATGCCATATTCTAAGAGTCGGTAATAACAGAGAAACAGGTACATTCTAATGATTTCATAGCAGGTCATTTAATTGACAGTGAAAATCCTAGGTTTTCATACAGAAATGTGACTGTTCAATGACTACAGTCAGACTAAACCAGATTTTACTAAGGTACAGGTGTTCATGCTTTAAAAGCAGCTTTACCCACTTTGATAGAGTTTGAGATTCCTAGTGCAATGTAATTTAGTTTGCAGCTGAAATTATTGCATGATGTTCAGTAACAGATCTTTTTTAAAGGTGGACTTAAAAAAGCATCTAAGTGTGTGGGGTTTTGTTTCGGTTTTTTGTTGTGCTAGACCTGCGTAAGGGCTATTTCCTTTGAATACGCTTTTGTAAACTTTTTAGTTTTCAGGTAGTTTATATCTCTTCTTCCATCTCCCTTGCAAAACAGCTTTTTATTCATATTCTAACTGCTGCTTATTCTGTGTTATTACGTCATGCAGGTTAAGTTGCTTACCCTATAACTAGTTCAGATGGTGTCTGCTCAAAACGTATTCTGTCTTTTCTTACGAAGTTAGAGAACTGCCTTTTTAGTCAACTTAATTATTGGATTGTAGCTTTTTTTTGGATGCTACATTCATACTGAACAACAAGGATTCATGAAGGAGTTTGTGTTTTTATAGAATTTTATATTACAGGTTTTTACTCCATTGTAGTGTAAAGCCAGCTAAAAGTGAAATGCTGAAATATAAATTCAGTTTGTGGCCAACTGTAGTCTAATGGAGCATTTCTTTCTTTTTTTTTTTTTTTCCCCATATATTGGTAACTATTAAATTGAGAGGTCATGTAGATGCTGATTTATGGCTTAGAAAAATAATAATATTCAGCGTTAGGGATGTAGTGTATTGGCCAGACACTTGCATCACAAGGGTCAAGTGGTGTCCATCAATTACTAGAAAGTGTTCTCAGCTTAATTACCAGGATTTAAGCAAATGATGACTTCTTGTACTATCCTGCGCATATAATTTTATGTTATGGTAAAGGACTGTGTTTGCTGAGGGGAGAAAAAACGCAGTATGCTTTCATCTGAGTAATACAAGTATCTCTAAAATGTATAACTTGGAAGACATTCTGGAGTTTTAGTTGCTTTATAATATGTACTGGGAAACCTAATTGAGTTGGTCATAGTCCCATTTGGCCCTTTTTTTTTTTTAGAATCATAGAATAGTTAGGTTTGGAAAGGACCTTAAGATCTAGTTCCAACCCCCTGCCGTGTTCCAGTGCCTCACCACCCTCACAGTAAAGAACTTCCCCCTTATATCCAATCTAAACTTCCCCTGTTTAAGTTTTAACAGTTACCCCTTGTCCTGTCACTACAGTCCCTAATGAAGAGTCCTTCCCCAGCATCCTTGTAGGCCCCTGTCTGGAAGGCTGCTATGAGGTCTCCACGCAGCCTTCTCCAGGCTGAACAGCCCCAACTTTCTCAGCCTGTCTTCATACAGGAAGTGCTCCAGTCCCCTGATCATCCTCGTGGCCCTTCTCTGGATTTGTTCCAACAGTTCCATGTCCTTTTTATGTTGAGGGCACCAGAACTGCATACAGTACTCCAGGTGAGGTCTCATGAGAGTGGAAGGGCAGGCTCACCTCGTTTGACCTGCTGGTCACACTCCTTTTGATGCAGCCCAGGATATGGTTGGCTTTCTGGGCTGCGAGTGCACACTGAAGCCGGCTCATGTTAAGTTTCTCATTGCCCAACACCCCCAAGTCCTTCTCCACAGGGCTGCTCTTAATCTCTTCTCCGCCCAACTTGTAGCTGTACCTGGGATTGCTCTGACCCAGGTGCAGGACCTTGCACTTGGCGTGCTTAAACTTCATGAGCTGGCATCAGCCCACCTCACAAGCGTGTCAAGGTCCTTCTGGTTGGCATTCCTTCCCTCCAGCGTATCAACTGAACCACAGAGCTTGGTGTCATCAGCAAACTTGGTGAGGGCGCACTCAATCCCACTGTCCATGTGACCGACAAAGATGTTGAACAAGACCGGTCCCAACACCGATCCCTGAGGGACACCACTCGTTACCGGTCTCCAGCCGGACATCGAGCCATTGACCACAACTCTTTGTGTGCGGCCATCCAGCCGGTTCTTTATCCACTGATAGTGGTCCGTCTATGAAATGGATGTCTCTTCAATTTAGAAACAAGGATGTCATGCGGCTCAGTGTCAAATGCTTTGCACAAGTCCAGGTAGATGACACCAACTGCTCTACCCCTGTCCATCAGTTCCGTAGCTACTTCATAGAAGGCCACCAAATTGGTCAGGCAGGATTTCCCCTTAGTGAAGCCATGCTGGCTGTCACCAAGCACCTAGTTGTTTTTCATGTGCCTTAGCATGCCTTCCAGGAGAATGTGCTCCAAGATTTTGCCAGGCACAGAGGTGAGACTGACTGGTCTGTAATTCCCCAGGTCATCCATTTTCTCTTTCTTGAAAATGGGGGTTATATTTCCCTTTTTCCAGTCGTCGGGATCTTCACCTGACTGCCATGGTTTTTCAGATATGATGGACAGTGGCTTAGCAACTTCATTTGCAAGCTCCTTCAGGACCCACGGATGGATTTCATCAGGTCAAATGGACTTGTGCATGTTCAGGTTCTTAAGATGGTCTTGAAACCATACCTTCTCCTACAGTGGGCCCAAGGTCTTCATTCTCACAGTCCTTGTATCTGCATTCCAAGACTTGGGTGGTGTGGTCAGAGCCTTTGCCAGTGAAGACCGAGGCAAAGAAGTAATTCAGAACCTCAGCCTTCTCCAAATCCTGTGTAGCCAGTTCTACTGAGAGCTTCCAGAGAGGGCCCACATTGTCCCTAGTCTGTCTTTTATTTGCAGTGTACCTACAGAATCCTTTCCTGTTATCTTTAACATGCCTAGCCAAGTTTAATTCTAACTGGGCCTTAGCTTTCCGAACCTGGTCCCTAGCTTCCCAGACAACATCCCTGTATTCTTCCCAGGGTACCTGTCCTTGCTTCCACCGTTTCTAAGCCTTTTTTTTCCTTTGAATTTTCCTCAGCAGCTCCTTATCCATCCACAGAGGTCTCCTGGCCCTCCTGCTGCACTTCCTTCTTGTTGGGATGCAGCACTCCTGAGCTTGTAGCAAGTGATCCTTGAATATCAATCAACAGCCTTGGGTCAACCTGCCCTCCAGCGCTTTATCCCATGGAACCTTACTAAGCAGGTTTCTGAAGAGGCCAAAGTCTGCTCTCTTGAAGTCCAGGGCAGTGAGCTTGCTGCACGCTCTTCTCACTGTCCTGAGGATCTCAAACTTGACCATCTCATGATTGCTGCAACCAAGGCTGCCCTGGAGTATCACGTTTCCAACCAGCCCTTCCCTGATGGTGAGCATGAGGTCAAGCATGGCACCTCTCCTTGTTGGTTCCTCTATTACTTGCAGAAGGAAGTTGTCTTCCACACAATCGAGGAACCTCCTGTGTTGCTTGTGCCAGGCCATACCATCCCTTCAACAGATACCAGGGTGGTTGAAGTCCCCCATGAGCACAAGTGCCTGTGAGTGCGGAGCTTTTCCTGTCTGTTTGTAAAGCGGTTCATCCACAGGTTCTCCTTGATCAGGCTGTCTGTAACAGATCCCCACAGTAATGTCCCCCATCACTGTTCTCCCTTTAACCCTGACCCACAAATCTCTGTTGACTGCTCACCTGTCTCAGACAAGAGTTCCATACTCTCCAACCTATCCCTAACAAAAATAGCAGCTCCCCCTCCCCATCTGCTGGGCCTGTCTTTTCTAAGGAGCTTGTAATTTTTGAGAGAATTTATTCCATGGAAGCTTGAAAATGAATTAATTATAGTGAGCATGTGGTCCAACCCTTAAGTGAAGCTGAGCTATGTCTGGATAGATGATGGTTGGCCTAGGAACTGAAGTGCATTACTCAGTATCTCAAGTTTTACTAGATTTGGTACTTTGATTTGGAGAGTTTGAACAAGATAGATGGATTGGGATAAACTTAAAAATTGCAGTATCTGACTACTGCTTCTTATGAATTTTCAGAGGCCTCATACTGTTTCTAGCACAGACTATAGGCAAACACATAATCCAAGTTTTGATGCAAGTATTTAGAGCATAATTTTGGAGTTCTCTAAAAATTGAGTAAGTGATGATGTAATTCTAAACCCATAAAAATTAGAACATGAAGAAATGGGATTGTGGAGTTTAGGTCTTGTGTACAAGAGAAGTCTAAATAAATCAACTAAGAAAACAAACTTACACATTACAGTGTTAAACTATAAGTAGTTTCAGAAATGGATTAGGTGGCTTGAAAGAAATGAGTGATCTTCAGTAGAAAGTCAAGTGATCAATTTCTGATCTAATTGTAGTGACAGATTTGTATCTGTGTTAGATCTTCAGGCAACAGACAGCAGCAGAGGGGGAGTAAGAGGAGAATCGCTGTCTAAATAGGAGGCTCTTTTGTCTGATGTTTTCTTTTAAATGCTTATGACTAGTTTTGTTGCGGTATTTGTTTTTTTAATTGCTTTTGGAGGTTTTAAAAGTGAATATTGAATAAATCAAACTCTTACGCAGAATTATTTTTCTGAATACAGCATTATGTATAAAGCTTTTACTCTTCCTGAATGTTATGACACACCCCGTATACCAACTCTGTGAGGATGTTTACATGTAATTTAATATACTACATAATATCCTAGCAACTGGAAATGCCTCCTGTATGTGTTAAAAGCAAGTATAGCTAGTTACACAGCTAGATTTATTTCTTACATAGCCTGTGTGCTAGATTTTAACTGTTAGCAATATGTTTGATTTACAGGTTAAAAATGTCAGCAATAGTAAACATAATTTTTTTCTTGTTTGTTTTTTAGGGTATACTTTCTAGAAAGAACTAGTATGGGCAAACAGGTTGTTTGTAGGTGGCCAAACAACAGAACTTTAAAGATTTTTGCAATTTTTTAATATTCCTGTTCTAACATTACTTATTGGAAGAGCCTTCTATACCGCTGTTAATCATAGAATCATAGAATAGTTAGGGTTGGAAAGGACCTCAAGATCATCTAGTTCCAACCCCCTGCCATGGGCAGGGACAGCTCACACTAAACCCTCCCACACAAGGCTTCATCCAACCTGGCCTTGAGCACTGCCAGGGATGGAGCACTCACAATCTCCCTGAGCAACCCATTCCAGTGCCTCACCACCCTAACAGGAAAGAATTTCCTCCTTATATCCAATCTAAACTTCCCCTGTTTAAGTTTTAACCCATTACCCCTTGTCCTGTCACTACAGTCCCTGATGAAGAGTCCCTCCCAGACTGTTAAGCTCAATCAAAAGTTGTCACACAGGAACTTTTCTCATTTTATTTGGACTATGTGTATTTGTCTTTCCGTATTTAAAACTATGCCGAATTTAATCTCCATTATGTACTGTGAAAAGTAAGATGTTCTCTTCAGTTTATGTAGCTTGGCCTCCCTCCTTGCCTTGCTGTTAATGCAGGAGAATAGAAAACCTATCTCTGTTACACAGTAATTTGATTTTAGTCTCAGTGAGCCATAAATTATAATGAACATTAAGGAATCATCCTAAAATGATGTAATTTGCCTTTATATTGGAAGTGATTGGAAGATATTTTTTTTTGTTTTTTTCCCAAATGTTTGTGGTAGTCATCACTACAATTTTCTAGCATGTTAAAAAAAAAAACGTCCTCAGTTTTTTTTAGTCACAGATGAAGAGCCATCCTGTTGGCAGTTTCCCCCCAGATTTCTGCACTTATGTATTAATGAGAACAACTTAGAGTAGTTCTAAGTTATAGGGAATTAATGGGAGGCATGTAATGTTTTGGTTTACTTGATTATTAACCCTCATCTTCCAACCACAGTTTAAAATATGTATCGTAGGTTAGTGTAACCGAAAGTCTCAAGTTGCTGTTCCACAGAGCTGTTAAGTGAAGAAGCACTTGACACTTTGCTTGGTAATTATTTAACAATATAGATATATATATATAGTGTGTGAGGGGTGTTGGGTGTTGAGATTTTGTTTGTTTGTTTACTTTGGGTGTTTGTTTTCTTTTTTCCCAAATTGACTTTCAAAGTTTATGGTTTAGATTTTGCTATTTGGAGAAGTCAGCAGAATCTGTATAATCTGATACTTTTTCATAGAAGTTGAGTCTCAGCAGAGATTTTAAAGTGCAAGGTTAAATTATTTTGCAAAATTTTAGAGGATGGCAGTGGAAAGATTCCTGTGTTGTTTACCATTACCTACTGCTGAGGCTAGAACCAACTAACTTGATAAGGTCATAGATGTTAGGGAAGTTAGCAGAGCAATTTCCCAGGCAAAAATAGGTGGAATATTGGCTATGCTACTCTTATAGACAAAGATTTTTGCCTGGATTCACTATTATTTTTATAAATGCCCCTTTTTTATTGCTGTTCCTCATACCTTGAGATCACATGCAAGACCATCTGAATCAGTTTTGTTGAGGCTCTAAATTCTTTATGCTCTGTGCATACAGTTTAAGTCTGGACAACCTTAAAGCTAAGGTAAGCTTGACAGAGAAATACTTCATCATCATGTCTTTTTTTTTTTTTTTTTTGAAAGTATGTAAAAGTTACATATCTTCAGAAGCTATGAAAAGTAACAAGGGTCTTAAGAAATGCTTCTCTGATAAATATGAAGTATCCTCTGTGGACACTGAAAAACTTACTTTGGCTCCCTCTTTACCCAGGATTAACCTGGGTAACTGTCAAAGATAGTTAATTATGAAATTTCTTTTCATTGCTAAGTAGCTGAAATAGAAATATGTTAAAACGATATAAAAAAAAGTGCCCCTTATAGTTTGTGTGGTCATAACTGAGTGCAGTCTTTGCCCAGTCTTTCTCACCTTAAAGCATACTACTGTATCTACCAAATTTTGGATATGGTTGTATTTCATGCTTATCATATAAAGAAGTTCAACAATGGATGGCTGACATGTTAATCTTGCGATTGCAACCAACAGGAAGTGTTCTGTGCTGTTCCTGTATGGTCTTTTTTATTACTAAAATCTTCCTATTTTTCTTAGTCTTTAATACAGTTTCTCCTGGATGTGACCGACGGTTCATTTGCAATCATAGTATCTTTGGGATCCTGATACAAGCAATTAGAAAATGTGTTGCAAGTAATGGTGTGATATGAAGATTAAACTGATAAGTTTCTGATCACTATTCTTAATATATATAGCAGGTAGAAATTAAAATTCCTCTTATGCCATCCACATGTGTACTCTGCTTGACCTATATTTTATTGAAATTACGTAGTTTTCTGCTAATACAGCTTCCTTTTCTTTTTTTTTTTGGTGTTAGATGCAATGTAATGTTGCAGTGTTGCAAAAAATTCTCATAATTTGGTTGACTATTTAAATAAAAATCTTCTAGGAATACTCTGTAGTAGAATGCCAGTGTTTCAATATGGTCTGAGTACCTAAAGAAGTCTTTGGCTTTCTTTACATTCTTAACAGACCACCTTTGATAAGTGAATGACCATACGTTTGGTGGTTAACTAGCTCTTTTACATATAAAACCAGAAATTCAGTCATTTATCTTAGAATAATGTGATATATATCACAGTACATGTGATTTCCAAGTAAATTAAAATTTCTGTATAAAACCAAATACGAGAGGAAGATATAACACTTTAGGAAGACAGAACACTTCCTCTTATCTTTCGAATGAAAAAAAAATCATTTTGACCAGGGTAGGATAAAGCTGTGCTGCATCATGAGAAATGCTGCTATTTCTTTGGAAAAATCATGGGAGAGTTTGATTATTAGTGCTGGATCACTATCACCATGAATTGCATAACTTTTCATTTTAAAGTAAAATTCCTTTATTCCTTGGCCATTTTGATACCTTTTTCCTTCTTTTATACCAGATAAAGATGTATGTGACAAGTCTATCTCCCTGCAGTCATGTTTCCTTCACTAATTTGTTGCTTACCCTATTCCTCTTTTAGTCAGCTTAACTCCCCTGTATGTCCTCCGTTGTTGTGTCCTCTCTCTTCCCCCCTGCTAATTTAAGATGGAGATGCAAAGTTAAGAAATAAATGTGTTTTTATGTATAAGCTGAAATCTGTTTCAGTTGTCTCCTCCAGATAGGGACTTTCATTTATGTCTTTTGTGTAAGTGCCTTGCTAGTTCTTAGCCTAACTTGTAAACAGAAATATTTGCTTGTGTTAACAAAATCAAATTCAATCAGATGGAGATACAGAGCTTGGCAAGTTAGGTAGTAAGAATTGCTATTAGCTTTATTGATACTACTTTGTTCTATTTTAGTAACTGTTGTGAAGATTGACATACAGCCCTATTTACAGTGTTACCTAATAACTGATGTTAGAAGGGTCCTCTGGAGGTAATCTTGTCCAACCCCTCAGCTCAGGCCAGAGACATGTAGAGCCAGTTGCCCTGGATCATGATACTCAGGTCACAGAACAAAGAAGGAACTGGAGCTCTTTGACAGTAGCTGGAAATAGTTTGGCAGAATAATTCATGCAGTCTGTAGCTGGTTTTCAGTCAGTGCCTTAAAAGTAAAGGCTATGGGCAGAGTAAGTTCTACCAATCAGTAATTAGCCTCCATGTGAGGCTTGCTATCTTTGATTTAAAACTGGCTCAGTGAGTTGATTTTCTTTTTGTTGTGGTTGTTGGTTTTGTTTTTCTTTTCTTTGTTTGCTTTTTGTCCCCAAGAAGTTACTGCAGAAGGTCATTCTCGGTTATTTGTTCTTACCACTTATTTGAACTACACCACTAAAGCTGTTAAACTGTGCCACAACTGTTTTACAGGGTAGAAAGTTAGCTCTTTTGATATGTTAGTTATTACTGTAGTGGGGGTGAAGTTTTTACCCGGTCTGATGCTTGTGGATGTTGAAAAATCAAACTCTGTTGCTTTACATACTGTCCTGGGTCCAGCAGTAGCAGTCATTTTTCTCCTTAATAGCTGGTGCGGTGCTATGTTTTTGACTTTCAGCCTGGGAGCAGCGCTGATAACGCCAGTGTTTTTAAATACTGCTCAAATGTTTAGTCTGACCAAGGACTTTCTGAGTCTCATGCTCTGGCTGGGAGGAGGGGAAGCTGGGAGGAAGCAGAGACAGGACACCTGACCCAAACTAGCCAAAGAGGTGTTCCATACCACAGCATGTCATGCCTGGGATGTAACTGGGTTACATACCTGGAAGGGCTGGTTCACTGCTGGGTCAGGCTGGGTTTTGACAGGTGGTATGGTATTGTATTCTCTTCCCTTGTTATTTACTTTCCATTATTATTATCGGTGGTTGCAGCAGTGGTTTGTGTTATACCTTAGTTATGGGCTGTTCTTATCTCAACCCGTGGGAGTTACATTCTTTAGATTCTCCTTCCCATACTTCGGGGGGTGGGGGGGGACGGTAGACTGCGTGGCTCTGATTTACGGCCTGGGCGTAAGCCGCAACACATACCCAATAGAATGAAATTTGAACATGATCTAATTCTTGGATCTTCTGGTTTTATGGTTAGTCCTTTTTCTTTTCAGTTATGTTGAGGACCTGGACCTTGGAAATTGTGCTCTTTTTCCTTTCAAAGTTGAAAGACTTTCATAAATTTAAGAAATTATTATATGCAGTGCAACTTTTTATTCTGCTAATGCATCTGTTTGCTGTTGGTAAACAGAAAGTTGACAGTGGATTGTGAATTGGATTTGCAGCCTTTAATTAACATTTTTGTTATCTACCTGTTGGCATTTCCATGACAGATACTAAAAAAGGAAGTGCAGAAATAATATACCAGCTCTGGAATTTATTTTGCATATTGAGAGATTCATTGTAGTACCTGTGTTGGTGCACTGTGATGAGATGTTGGATTAGCACATCTTGTTCGGTAGACAGAAGTGAAGCATGGTGCATTTTCATGCAATAGTAAAACTTAATTTAAAGCAAAATTAGAATCTTGAGAGAATTATACATGACTCTTTTAATGCTGGTTGAGAAATTGAGGTAGTTTAAATTCTAAGTTCAGTATCAATATTTAAAATAATTTTTAATTTTGCTTGGTATATCTGCCTGATTTCCACCATTGATCAGGGACAACACAGTGGTCCAGTTGAGTATCTTAACGGGATATAAACATTATATATGTGTTTTATTGAGCAGTGAGGTATGTATGCAAATTTTTTTTTTTTCTTTTAATAGGCACTGTGTCATGTAACAACTACTATGTTACATAGCAAAATATGTATTTTTACAGGTTTAAAATACTTTAAAAATCTGTTGAAGCTTAGGTTAATTTTTTTTAGGTCACAGCCTACATTTGACCAGTTTTAAGTAAATGGAGTACAGATGGTCATCCCTAGGAAACTGCTGTTAAGTAACAAATTTATTAAATCTTTGTGTTCCTGTGTATAGCAGCACTTTTGTTGTTTTGATGGTAGCTGAGCAGGTACAGTATTCTGACTTTGCTCTTTAGAATTACTCATTTGTATTTTTATTTGATTTTAAATTTTATTCTAGAACCTTTTTCTAAGCCAGAGGGTTTTTTTTTTTTTTTTTTGTTTTTTGTTTTTTTTTGCAAAGTCTTTTACTTCTGTCATGCTGATCTATTTCAGCTGTGATTCCACTTGTAAGAGGTTTTGTCTAGCAGGGCTTCTAATGGTGTAAGCTTCAGATTCCCTTACCAGTTTTCCTTGGATGTTTTGAAGTCCTGGTTTAGTTAACATATCTAGATATTAATAGTGAGATGCCAGTGCTTCCTATTTTTATTAAACTTGTATTTACTGTCATCAAAAGAATCACCCTACTGATTGCAATGTGAGGGAAGAGTTTTTGTGAGCCTTTTGGACAATCTCAACCTTAGTTTCAGTTAGATATTGCTAGCATATGTGTGAAAGTAACATTTAAAATGTAATTTCATTAGATAAAAATGGAATGGAACAGTGTATACAGTTCACTTTTTTGTTTAAATTCACTTCCGTTTTTCCTAACATTTTTTCTCTGTATATGTAATAGTGCCCAAATGTGAGGTCCTAGTATTATGCAAAGCACTTTTTACCCTTAATTTATAAATAATGTGTATTGAAGGCATGAAACCTTAAAAAGGAAAGATCACACCTACTGACAAACATGTCTTACTTCATATTTTACAACACCATTACGGTCATCACCAAGATCTTTTTCATAACTAGTACTAGAGTGCTAAGGACCCAATGATCCAGTAGACACTGGTATTTTATATTTTTCAGGAGCACAGTGGAGCTGAGCTGATCCTGCCAACTTCCTCTACGTTTTCTGGGACCATGAAAGAACTGGCAACCCTACCTTATAACATTGACTTATTTTTAGCTAATTTCTGTAAACTATTCATCAAATCCCAAGATCAAAAAATCATTTGTAATAAATTTGTAAGACACTTTTAAGAAGGAGCTAAAATGACTAGAATTCTGGGCACTGAGATTTTTTATTTGCTATTGTATTTTCCTCAGTTTCACAAAGAATTTTAATATTTGAATATAAGTATGGGAGCATAAAGGCTCAAAATTGAAATATCAGTTATTTAACACATCTCCCTTTCAAAAAAGAACTGTTCACTTAAGGAACTCAATGTATTTTTTCTGTACAAATAATGGCCTGAGATTGTAAATAAATATTGAAGTTGGTTTATATTTTATGTATCTGGTGTTAATTTTATTTAAATACTTAGCACAGACAATGCCATTTTAAATATCTTGATATTTAGCTCACCTTGTTTTGTTAGGTGCATGCAATTAAATTTTCACATCTCTTATCTACATGCTTGTTTTCATTAAGAATTAACTCTGATTTTGCACAAGAGCATTTATATCCCATTCTTGTTTGACTAATGAGAACCTTTCATGTGATTTCAGTAGGAGCTAGATCCTTATGCTCATAGAACTACATTATTACTCTCTTGCACTGAATGTGGAATGCAACATCAATAAAGCCATGACTGCTTTAATGTTGATGGTTTGGGATTCTGTCAGGCAATGGGAGTCAATTTATTGCGATTAAGATAATTTTATTTTATTTTTTTATTAAACAAAACCGCTATATAATTTATGTTAGCTTTCTGAGATAGTACAAACACTTACCTGAATTTGTAGGAATAAACAGTAGCCTCTCCCCCCACACTCCTGTATTTGAAAGTAGAGCAGACAGTAGGATTTTAATTTGAAAGACTGATTTTATTGAAGTGGTACTGTATAGAGGATCTTCATGGTATTTTATTGATGATTTCAAGAAACAATTTGCAAGTCAGAAGAAATCCATTGTATATTAAAACTCACTTGAATGATGCCTTGGACCTATTTGTCTTGATAATTTTGATTTTAGACCATGTGTAGAGTCTGTAGGTTCATCTTTTTCAGTCCCATATTAACTGTTTCCTGTATAAGCAGCATGAAAAAATGCTTATACGCACTCATTGATAAATGATCCGGCATTTGCTGGTAGTGTTGATTTAGTTTGACATTAATGTAGATACATTAATGTGTAGTTTTAAGTGATAGCATGCTGTGTTTAGAATTTAGCACTTTCAGTAATTACTGATAATTTACTTTTTCCTTTACACTTCTGTGATTTGCATGTGTTCTGTCTTACATTTTTTTGATACACATGGATGCATGTGCAGGATGGGATGCTGTTCTGATTTAGAGTTAGATTTATTATGTTGAGCAGATATGTCCTTATCTTTTATTTGGTACAGAAATCTTTGCTGTTATAATGGCTAATTTTATGAACTTTTATTTTTTTTCTCATAGCTAAGTTTTCAAAATGAAAGACAATAATATGCATTCTTGTATTTAGCTGTGATCAAGTTGAGTAAAAAATTAAAGTCTTAGTTTTACTTCTTTATTTTCCTGGTTTTAAATGATATGCATATGTAGAAAGATTCTTTAAATTATCAGATTGTATTTTCTTACACATTTGCTGTATGTTCCTATTTAAAATATGTATATGGAATATGTAGTTTTATAGAAAGACATGAGTTAGTGTATTTTCATGTGTAATTTTGATCCCCATTAGGTGACTTGTAGTACTGTATAGATACATTTCTAAATGTAGTCTTCAGTAATTATAAAAAACAGTATGTTATTGGTTAATGCTTTCAGGATAATGAATAGTTTTACTTGGCTACAAGGACACAGTTCTTGCATCAGGGTTTCCATTCTAAAAGTCAGCTTTGAGGAGGGACAGAACATACGATAAAACATAACATTTTAGTTTAAAACATGGATCAAAACTATAGTCTAAACAGTACTGGTTCTGCAGAATAAGCTGTCCCCAATCCTGTCCAGTTAAAACATGGCAAAGCCCTCTTACTGTATATGTAGTCTCAGATAACTTAAAAAGAATAGGTTGAAAGTTTTCATACTCTAGGGTAGATGTTGTATGTTTATTTATAAAGTGAATGGACTGTAGGTGCACAGCTATTTGAAGAAGCTTGCTATTAAGATAGTCCCACTGGAGACTTTTCAGAAGCTGTTACACTGCTTAAAATAGGAAAATCATTTGTTTCCTTTACAGGCAAAGAATTAAATAAAGAAGTCTTTCTGGCAATATTGTATTCTTAATCTATTGCTGATTACATGCAGTAACTGTGCTTATTTTATTAGACGACTGATGAAAAATGCAGAAAATCACAGTGTAAAGGAAGTGATGAAATCTTACTGCTAAGGTCACATAGTGACAGTAGAACTGCTATAGAAGAGGTAGAACAGCTGTAGAAGACCCGTGCAACATAATTTATGAAGGAAGAGGAAGATAACAGTACTGATTTTTACTAGAGTAGCTCTCTTTTCTGTTCCATCCCCATACACCGCCACTCATCTGTATGTTCTTCTGAACCAAACCATACTTTCTCTGAAGATTCTTTACTGTTGCTTTAAGAACTTACCAAATTCTAGTGGCAAATGTGATTAATGTATTTAAAATCCCTACTTCACCTGCAGAGCTGCTAAGCAAGACCTGGAGCTCTGAAATTGAGCTAAAGTTTACAAGAGGTCAGAAAAATGGGTGATAATTCACCACTGCCATTTTAGAAATTGATATGTAAAAATTTTAAATAAGCTCTATGTTGTTATTAAGGCTGCCTGACCATCATAAAAGAGAACTTCCAGAGGGCCTCTGTTCTGGGAGATGAGTCAGTACTTTGACTTGGTACTTTTATGGTATCGTATGGCTTGGGTTTTGCTAGGACTCTCCCCTTCCATTTTGAAATCATAACTGTGTAATCACTATGGTATGTTTACTGTATTCGTTCTGTAGTATAATGTTAAGAAGCCTTTTGCCTGTAACTATTGAGAGTTTCGACATTTACATGTATCTCTTCTCTTTTTATAACATTTGTTAAAAATCATAGTCATTTGATAAGGAGCAGGAGAGGAAAATTTCACAGAGATAAACTTCTGAATTTCCTGAATTTATTTATCTTTTGAGGCCAGTACAGCATAATTTTTATGTTTCTGTAGGTGTAATTGAGAAACAGCACCACCATATTCTGTATATGATTTCTGAGTAATAGATCCAATTTTTATTAATTATACTTGAGATTTAAATCTCATTGTAAGAAGTTTTCCATGTTTCGCTGGAAATAACTGAGCAGATTTATACTAGTTTGGTATTCTGGAGTAATGACAGAGGTCTGAAAGTGTCCTTGCCTTCTCTGGCTGACTTGTCCTGCTTTGGTCAATTGAATCTTTAGTACTTTGAAGTGATACTTCCCTTTGCTTTGCCAGTGATAATTACTGAGAATTTATTTAGACTCAATAGTGGTATGCCAATGGTTCTTTGTTAAGAAGCTCTGTTATTAATTGGTGCAGTAAACCATGTGAAAATGTATTTAAATACTAAAGGTTTAATTTATAAACACATTATTTCTCCTTTTGTGGAAGGTTACATGGTAACTTGAATCTTAGCATTTTTACCTAAGTAGGTCATTCTGTCTTGCCTTTCCATCTTTGACCTTTTAGGGAAAATAATTGTTTTAGATGCTTGAATAATCACATATTTTGAGCTAAATTACCTCAATGTCTGCTCTGGTATTTACAGAAATAAAGATGAACCTTGTTTTAGGCATAGGAATATAACATGGAAGTGGTAGTCAGGGGTAGGATTTCTAAGACTTAATTTTGAAATTTTATCTAGGACAGACTGTCAGACTTGCACTTGATCTATTCCCCTTGAATTCTCAAGTACTAACTAGTATACGTTCACTCCCTAAACAGTTTAGTTACTGCTGTCTTGGATCTTGCTGCAATCATCTAATCGTATATAAAAGCAAGACTGGAATTGCCACTTGAGGCTATTCATTAAGTAGCCCAACTTGTGCTTCAGAAGTTTAGAGAAGTAATATAGGATCATAATATAAAATTAAGAATCTTATGTTTTTAAAGACTAAAATTTTATTACCTCTTCTGTTTGCTTTTTGTTTGTTGCTGTCTTAAGTAGTGACAAACCTCATGGCTCTTCCCTGTTGAGTTACTATGTGCTTTGTTTTGTTTTTGTTTTAAAACCAACCGAAACCCCCAAAAACCCAAACCAAACCAAACAAACAAACAAAAAAAAAAACCCACATCAACAAACCCAGCCAAATCTAAGGTTTCCTTCATTTCTTTATATCCAAATACGACTATATGAAAATGGCCATCATGTGTCAGGTCTATTTTACTTTAGTTTTCAGTCTGTGATGTGTAGTTAGCAAGAGTGAATTAAGAGTGGGGTTTTGTCATAGTTGGTTTTATTTATGGGGCTTCATTTTTTCTGCCACACTTGATCGGCTCCTTGACACTTGTGGGGAAAAAAATATTACTGAAGAGATAAGTAGCTTAAAGCCATTTATTTCAAAGGGATTGGTTGCTAGGGCAGTGACCTTGAATTTGATGCTTTATATGGTATAAAGTCTGTATGTAGAGAGTTGTCATCAGGGTGACATGTTTATAGTTGCATTTCTGAAAATATAGACTTTGGCATGTCATAATAAATTTATTGGTTACCTAGATTTAGTAAATTGCAGTATGATAGTTCTAAGTCTGTGAAGTGCTAAGGATTAGTGCATGGTGTAACCGTAAAGGTGAAAACAGGACTCTTGAGAATTGTATGTTTGCTCTTACAACAGAATGCATTTTCTCCAATTTAAGTATCATTATCTTGCACTAATGAAATTATTCTGTTTTGTTGTTTTGGAAGAACAACTGTTTGTATTTCACCATGTGAAACATCAGGTGTGTAGGAACACTGGAGGGACAGGTAATACAGTATTTTGCCAGTTTTTCACAGCACATTTAGTTTCTGAGTGTCTTTAGAACAATCTGAAAAAGAGTTATTTCCAGCTTCGTTGCGTACGTGTATTTTTCTTCTATTGAACTGTCAGTAGGCTTGATGAAAGTTCATTTACAGTATATGGTCAGTTTTCTAAGCGTTTATATGTTACATATTACGTAACTCATCAAAGAAGTGTTTCAGGCATGATTTAAAGCTGCGTTAAACAGAACTTATATTAAACAATATTAGTTCTGATAATGTCTCTCTTGACACTGGAATGTCTTGAATTAACTCTTTCATGCATCAGAAGTATGTCAATTACTACAATATCTGTGCCTTCAAAATCTCATGCAGTTATGGTTTAGTATGTTTCTTGCCTCATAAAACTGTTTAATGTTGAACAAGTCTATTTTGCAGGTGTATTTATTGAGACTTTTAATTTTTGCTTTCAAAGTTAAAGTAAGTTACTGCTTACAAACGAAGACTATGTCTTTATTTCCTGAATTAACTAATATTGACAAGGTTGTCCTTCAGAGGGTTGTAATACAGTGTTTAATTATCAACTGTAGTTTCAATAGCCTTTGTAACAAGATCATAATTATCTTGCATGTAATCATTGGCTGATACACTGAGCAGCCCATCTATGATTCATTCTTCATAATTACTCGCTTTGTAGCCTCGAGACATAGAGAACTCCATGCTTCTTTTGACAATTAAGCATTGTTAATTGTTAAAGGTATTCTAATTCTTCCCATTCTACTTTAGAAATGACCTTGAATCTAGTTGGGAGTGACAGTCTTCTAGGCTGTGTAAGCATTGAGTCTCAAATAACCAAATAGTTATTTGGTACTTAAGCTTTCCCTTGACTGTCCAAGTTAATAATAAGAAGGCTAGATGTTGTACACTGGTATCAAATTGTGGTAATTGAAAAGTTACCTAAATTAAGAAGGTATGACTACTTTTCAGTTTTGAGAAAGTATCTTAGATAATGTGTTTAATAATACATAATAATGAAGTCATCAGAGCTTTAGAAGTATTGAACTATTTCAGTTTGAGCTGCAACAAGATCAGCCCTTACCTGCTAATGGTGGGTTAATGATAGTACAAATTTACAATGTAGTAGAATATTGAAGTTGGTTTTAGTGGGTAGAGGTTAATGGTTTCTTCTTAGTTCTTTTGTCTAATAGAAAATAACAGAGCAGGAACTCTCCAGACCTTCTGTTTTATTGTGATGTATATGCAGTAAAATTGTAAATAAAAATATGTAAAGCTAGAGGTGTCCAACATTAAGTCATACACTATTAAAAGCTGAAATGCCCATAGTTTAAACTTTGCTTAAACAGCAGCTTATCTTTTTTTGTTTTAGGTTAACAGTGTTTATATACTTTTAGTTCTAGTAACTTCATGTCTATTGCAGTAATTTACTATATTTGACTATTCCTTATGCAGTACAGTGGAAATCTGTTTTTTTTTTTTTTGTATGAACCTTGCTTATTTTAATACTTTGGAAAAAATCCCGTGGTTAGTTTGAATGAGGTAAGGCATACTGAGAAATATGCTATCATAGTATTTGATGGAAAATTGTGTGGTTTTTTACGATAATTTTGTCTGTGACTTTTTTCACATACAACAAATCAGTATGAATTACGGATATATCAAAACGAGAATATTGTAATAACAAGTCAAAATAGTTTTATTAAATCTTTAGATGAATTAAACTGGTGTATTCTTACCTGTTTAGAAATGTATAGGCATGAATAATAAGTGTATGTTGCATGCTTTCTGGTGGTAGTATGCTTTCTTACTAATGAATTTTTTGAAGCGTAATAAAATATATTTTAGTTTATCACATTGCTACCTTCTTCCAGGTATCTTGTCATTTTCTCTTGTGTTGAAATTCTTAATTTTTTTTGTACTAGAGTTAGTACAAAACTAACTAGAGTTAAGCTCTAGATAGTTAAGTTGTCAAAACATTAATCTACTTTTGATGAAGTCCGTATATTCAGCTTTTGTTAAAATCAATTTTTCAGATTTCATTAAACTTCTCTAATGTTAGGGAAAGCTGAGTGTCAGTTGCCAGCAATCGAAACTATGTAATTTTCAGGGATCTGAGTAGGATGTGTCTTTTAAACTTTGAACAAGATAGTCTTCCCCTGATCTCCTCACATTAACAGCACTAAAAAACTAACTAAATGAAAGGCTTTTCTCAACATCACTCAAATAGGGTGGCTTGCTGCGCTTACAGTCGTGAGTTGTGGACAATTTCTGATCTGTTTAGTCACTAGAAAATGTGTCAGTCAGGCTGTCACTAGAAAGAGAAAAAAAAAAAAAACCAAACAATTTCTGGATCCTCATGTTAAAATCTGCAGCTTTCTTATGTGCCATAATGTTTGTGCTGCTTTAAGTCTGCTCATTTGCTAAACACTGTAGTCTGTGTGTAGCGGTATGCTAAGGTTAGTGGAGTTGTAGTTCTGTTTTATGGCCTTTTAAAAATCTTTTTTAGTTTAATCTTAGTTGTGAATTTCACAGAGATGCAGCACTTGCTTTGGATGCGCTTTGCCAAGCAGTTGCTATTTTATGGAGAAGCATTTAGACTCTCTTAAAAAAAAAGAAAATAAATAAAAGTTGGAGCAGCTGAAGAGGATTATGTCACCAAGTCGTGACTTAGACAAGGATCTCCTTGTGAGGCTTCCAAATTCTTGCAGTTGCCACCCTCACTATATGTGTCTTAACTTGGATTTTGGGCTGGGTAGCCTCTCTGCTTACTTTATAGTTGCATCTGCCCAAGTGACATTTTGATTTATTCTGACTTTACTCTGCATTGTGTGCACGCTTGCATGCACTTTCTCCCTCTGAAATATGCTATGGAGTACAATTTTGTTCTCTCCTAAAGCAGGAGATGAAAGCTTTGTGGTCTAACAATGAATAGAGGTAATATATATTACAAAGTTCAGTCGTGTATAAGCATATGATATGTACTTTATGGATGCACATTAGTTCTTGATTTGGTTACCCAAATAATATTTCAACTGAAGTATATGCTCTTTCTAATGTGAAAAGCAACTGTTATATCATTGGCATGTTGTAGTAGAACAAAGAAGTGACTTTTGTTTCAGTTTGCTTTCAACTCAATGTCTCATTTACTGGAATTTAGAATGTATTATTGTGGAGGAGAATAAGAGTGTTAGTGTTTGTTTTCCTCCAGACCTTCAATATATGATGTAGTGATAAAAGCATAAAAATATGTAATCACTAGTATTTCTAACTCAATACAGAAGCTACAATGCAATGCGTACTAAAGGGAAAGTTGTTGATAATGTATCTTTAAAACCATTTTCTTGCAACGCTGTCATAAATTTAGTTCCACAACATGCAGTGTCCTAATGAGAATGTCCTGTCATATTAGAGAGGTAAAATAAAACTGCCTTTTAAGTAAATTACTGTCAAGTCATAGTGTTTGTTTTCTAAGGCAAAGTGAACATGTTGGTTGTATGTCTAGGATTCTGGAAGAATAAGTTACCTGTTTGTCATGTAATTACATTTTGCTTGTGGAACACTGAGCAGGTGTTTGAAGACTCACTTCTACTGTTCAAGTTTCTGCTTTTAACTGAAGATAATTAAATTGTAAAACTGACAAAAACAGAATTAGGTAATCTAGGCAATTAAATTTTGTCATTAAGCAAACTTGTCAAATTTGGAAAATTTAAAAAGGTTTACTGAAATGCCTTTCCAAAAGCCTATGAAATTGCATTCATATATGTGTTTATATATCAAAGTAGGGGTTCCTTTGCAAAAGAAATACCTTTGAGTATTTTCCTACATGCATATACAGAATCTTGACACAAAGTGAAACATTTGGTATCCAGTTAAGTTTTAGTTTTGAAAAACTTAAGTGCTGCAAATAACTCCCAATAACTTTTCTCTCTTTTTCTCCTTTGTTTAAATGCATTAATGGTTAATTGAAAGATTTGCATTCCTCAGTACTTTCACATGAAATTTATGTTCATTTCAATATTGAAGAAAAAAAGTTAGAAAAATGGTGCAACCCCAGACATTTACTGTTGTCTTTCATGAATCTTTTGTCATCAAATTCCTTCAAATTAAATAGTATCTGAAAAAAGTATAAATACATATTTTGATGTTTTCTTAGAAGTAAATTATGATACTGTAACCATTTTTGATGCAATACATCAATTTCCTTCATTTAGTAAAATATTTGGCACTGGATAGTAAATGTTCCATTACAGACTATAGTCACACTTCTAAATAAACATTTAGATGAGGGAGTTGCACTTTTTAATATGTGTGAAATATAAATTTTGTTTTTCCAAATTAGGAAGACTGTGCTGCAGTGTCAGAATATAAAACCAGGGAAGGTAACTAGATATCTGTCTCCATCAAGTTCATAAAGTCATTTTAAATGAAAACTTCCATTAAAAATGTAGGGAATACTTTTTAAATTTTCTGGAGAGAAGGTCTAGGTATAATCATTTCCGTGCTAAGCTTGAGAGGTTCTTAAATATGGGTTTACAGAACACCTAATGTAAAGCTAAAGCAAATGATGGATATCGTGATTGTAGTAGTTATCTTTAATTTTTTTTACTGAATATAGAGAAGGTACTGGTAGTAATACTGTGCTGTTAGTACGTTTTCTACCATGAGAAGAGATTTTTCTTCCCACAAAAAATAAGGAAAATAAGCATTCGACTGATACACTGAACTTACAGAATGAATAAACTTTTATGTATACACTAAATACATATAAATATATACAGTCACACCTAACCAAAATTATTGTGTATGTGCCATCATGCCTTAAAAGAAATACAGATGTTATTTGCAACTTTTGAGAAGACCTTTGTCTTTACTGTCAAAACCAGAAGTGTCCAAAAGGTGCTGTTGGAAATGAAGAAATCCCAAGCCCATCTTGGTCTCTTCCTTTAAATACAGCAGTCTACATGGTTTCATTTTATCTACATGCTTTCTAAAAAATAAGCCATATCATTTTATCTGTTTTCTTGATACATGAATGATTATGAGTTTTCTGAATATTTCCCTTTTCTCATGACTAGCTGAGTTTTTATTGCAGTTACAGCATTAGCATTTCTGTATGGATGTAATGCTTGGACAGTTGCCATCTTTTGCAAAGTTTTGAAGTTTGAAAAAAACATCTGATAAAGATACTGATTACATATTTGAAAAGAAGATTTACAGGATCAGAAAATATACACGTGTACAAGAGCTTGTGACTTTTTCGAAAAAGATCTTTTTTCCTATTTTTTAACTCTTGTATTGTTTTCATGGAGGCTATTTGGATTTGTTTAGACTCTAAAATATAGCTTGTGCTTTTATTCATAAGTCTAGTTGGAACATAACTAGTACTAAGAAGAAAATTCTTGATGTTGATGTTCTATAGCTCTTAAATTTTTCCCCTTCAAGATTTAATTGTTCATGTAGTAACTGTTAGTATACAGTGCTTTTCTTCATTACTCAAAGAACTTTATTTTGAAACAAGTAAATCTTAGTTATTCACTTCTCTGCAATATTTATTGGAATTATTTTTAACAACCAGTAATTTTTTTTGTCTTTATGTATTACAAAACCAAACTAAAATCAAAAGTTCTGCTACCAAAACATAGGTTCTAAGGCATATAGTTAAACCCCTATAAGCATTCTTTAGGCTAAGTGTAGTGTTTGTGACGTAATTTCAAGATCGTAGATACAAATCTAAAAATTGTTGTAATTTCTATTTCCCAGTTTTGTCAGGGATATATTGTAGGGCTTCTGCTTTTAAAGGATCATCTTCCATTGTGGAATCTATTTCTTCCTGTAAGTCCTCCTCTGGCAGTTCTGTTTAAACTTCTGTTTTAACTTCTCTGCATATCCCTTAATACATTAATACTCTACATACTTCTGTAGTGGATGAATAATTAGTAAGACAAGCAAATCAAATGCCCTTAGTGGTGTTCATCTTGTTCAAGAGTCTCCATTAAAGGTCTCCATTTCTCTTTTTAGCAAGAATATTGTAGGTATACTTGTTAAAAACAAAGGTAACATGTTTTTGTTTTTTTTTCTTTTTCCAGAGAACTGAATACCGTGTTAGTTCTTCTGGTATTCACTAGTTTGTAACATGAGCTATGAAGCACACTAGTCCGTACATGCCTAAAAACCTTAGTTCTTTCAAACTTGAGAGAACTAGTTCAAATTGGATATACTTGTAAGAGAAGAGACAGCATATGAGGACTTGTAGTGATTAGATAGGCAAAAAGAGCAGATAATTCAGCTTCAGAAATCAGCAGAGCAGTGACATGGCATTCCATTCAATTTTTTTGCCAGATATCACAGACTGGAAATGTGAGCTTTGGCTGATACTGCTGGGAAGGAGAGTGCGGCAGGCAGCTGTAATTCCCATCCTGTAAAGGTACTGATGCTTAAAGTCTCTGTAGTCCAAATTGGTACACAAAAATACTAGTGTTGAATTTGGACCTTGGAAACATTTTCAGAGTTCATTTTCTGCCAACCATTCCTAGATGTTCTGTGGATACATTTACAATTTTTTGCTTTTTAGATGTAAGGAGAAGGTACTTCGGAGTTGCTTGCAGGTTGCTTCCTAAAATACTGTCTTATAATAAGCAGACAACACTATGTGCAATGCAGTTCTAGTGTTTTTCTAGAGTTTATCTCGAAGAGCAGATTTCTGAAGTCAGTGATCTCCAACTGATTTAAATGAGGCCAGAATTTTCTTCCATGTACTTTAAGTGTGGTTGCTCCAAAATCAAGTTAACCCTCCTCATTGATATTTCTGCCTGAGAAAAGGTAGTTAAATTTTGAGTCACACCATTAAAAAAAAAAGATTTTTCTAGGTTTTTTTTTGGTTTTTTTTAAACAATGGGATGTTGCTGAAAGGTATATCAGTGCAGGGTGAGCTGCAGACTATTGTTCCAGCGCATTCATTGACAACATTGGCAAGATACGCTAGCATCAGGTTTGTCTGCAGTGCTATAATAATTACAACTATGGTTCCTACAGGGAAGAATCATAGTAAAAAGTAAATTTATTCGTGAAATAAGGGTGGATTTTTTTTTGTCTGTGGTATGCTCTTAGGGAATCATAAAACCTAGAGAGTAACTGAACATTGACATGACTCCAGGTACTGTAAAACCCATTCCGTTTTATATATTTTCAGGGAGTATGGAGTGCACAGGAAGGAAATGGCATATCGCTGGAAAGTTGCTCTAATTCAGCACAGGATTCTTGTGAGAAATTACTTCTAATATTACATCATCCTATTCTGTTATTCACAGTTTACAGTCTAATTTCTTCATCTTTTTATGCCACTTTTTTCATATCAGTAACCCCATTAAAACAAATTTAGCAGATTAAATAGGCTTTCATCAGTGTTAGCAGTGCACATCTGATAATGTGACAATTTTGTACTATATATTTCGTCATACTGTGTTGTGAGCTCTTGTGGGTTCAGTAATAAAATTAATTTTCCTTTTTAATGAGGTTTACTAGTTTTTAACATTAAATTTCACTGGCTAACATGAGATTGAAGAAACAAAAATAAGTCTCAGATGCTTTCACTCCAATGAATTTTTCTGACAATAATACAAGTAGCACTTAGGTAGAAGAAAAAAAATAGTACCCTTGCAAAATAATGAAATTGTCTTTCTTTGCCTGAGGTTACTACCTTTGTCTAATTTATGATTGCTTATCAAACTTCATTTGTAGCTTGAAGGAAAGTACTTCTCCTTTTCCTGTTCTGTAATGTCAAAGGAGAACCTGAAAGATTTTTTATTTGTATAGGTACTGGCTTAAAGTTGGCAGTGACACTAACAAAGCATATTTTCAGTTGTAATACCAATCTCATTTGGTAAAACTACCGTAAGCGTGAAAAAGACTACAAAGATTAGGTTTTATCATAGATTTAAAAAAATGGATACACAACATGAAACTATCTTTTAAGGAACTGGTTTCTTCCACTATTCTTTTCTTTAGGTAGCTGGCATTTGTAGATGATTCATTAAGATGAGCATGAAAAGCTATGGTCAGCTGTATAACCTTTTATTGAACTCTCTCTGCTGATTCATAAATGTAGTGTCAGATGGAAGGTAGCAGTTCATTTTTTTTTCTCCTACCTACAATGTCCAGAAATAGTGCTTGTTTGTATGTTGTTTTGTGTTTGGCAGACATAAGCGTGCATTTTTTCTGCATTTTTAATGCATTTTTTACAAAGTAATCACATATACATAATGGGGTACATGACGTATACCAATACTGAGTTAATCCTATCTACCTTTTCTTTGGAGCTTGTCCATTTCAGCTTTTGTTCTACTACTTAGTGATTTCCTCTTGTTAAAGTGTTATGATTCTACTTTTTCTTACTCCCCTCTCTGTTCTTTCTGTACCACGTATGTACGCAATTTGTAAGCATGCATTTCAGTTACTGAGCATGGCTCTGTAGTTGTGATCAGCTACAAGAAACTGTTACCCATTTGTGACTCCATCTATCATATATATCATAGTATTTGGTAGGTTGCCTGCCATCATCTCATTTCAGTCTATGTACCAGAGATTTGCTTCGTAAAATTCTTTATTTACTTAAGTGATCTTATACACTGATGTGGTCAGGATTGTGGGTTTGTTTTTTTTTTTTTGTTTGTTTCTTATGGTGGATCACATATCTAGTTTTTCTGTCCTTGATTCCTAGGACATCTTGTCTTCACTGTGCTCATCTTCTTGTAGATACTCGCAACTTGATTATTTCTTAAAGCTGATCTCAGTTTTCTTCCCAGATGCTTCCTTCTTTCCTATTTTTGGTTAATGTGGATAAATTACTCTTTCATCACAAGACTGTAAATTATGTCTCAAATTGAATAACCTATCTATGAAATTTCAGATTGCTTGTGTCTAAACATTGCTGTTTGTAAAAACATTCAAATGCTTGTTCTTCTTACAGGTTACCAGTGCCTTATCTAGATCCTTAAATTTTGTTTCTTCAAAAAGCTGCTTCCAAGGTCATTTGACCAAGATCTTTCTCTGATGATATCACTTCAATTTCATTGCTTTTTAATTATATGTCTTCTCAAATGCAAAGTATTGTTCCTGCTCATTGAAGTTTTCTATACTTCTTTCCTTAGAAAGAATTTTACCATATTTGAATTACAGCCCTTGTTAACAACTATAATTGCCCCAAACTGTGTGTGATTCCATGCATGAAGAAAGTTCTTCTTAACAACATCTGAACTTTTATATTCTTTTCCAAACCTGTTCGTAAAATCCTGTCCTGATGTGAAATTGTAAGTGCTAAGGCTTATAGCCGGACAGATACTGTACCTTATGAATTATGAGTTAATACTGCTTTCTCTTTCCTAATTTTAAAGAGTAAACCACACAAATTTAAAAACAAAACAGATTGAAATATCTGAATAGTATGTGTCATTAAGTGTATGTATTTACTTTTGCTCTAAACAATGATTCTTTTCTCCTGTTGCTTTAGACACTTGTTCCATCTCTTTTCTGCTAGAGTGTAAAGGTCAACATGCTGCCCTTTTTGCCATTTACAGGATTTTTGTCCTTTTGCTCTAATTGTGTAGAAGATGCAATAATAAGGGTCACTTGTATGTACTGCAAATATCATTCTATTGTGGTTATATAATAGAATGCTCAAGTATCTTTTCTAAGGTATTATTGATCACATATGAGAAGTATGCTGCTACTCTTCTGAAGGCTATGCTTTGTGGTGAGTTTTGTGCGTTAGTAGCAGTCTTGTAATCAAATGGGAAAAATGGATGTTCAGCACATAAATTCAGATAGTCATTTTCACTGTAGCAGATGAAAATTCTCATGTTCAAACATTTTAGTTTTAGGCTTAGTGTATTAGTCACATTAGGAGTAAAGGTACTTTTAACCTTTGTAAGTATGCTTCAGGTTTAGTTCAGAAATTCACCTGTATCTGAATATCCGATATACACGAATAGTTTCTATTCTGTGTTTTCATACATTGCAATTTCATTTTCAAGGTCATAGAATATATTTCTAGGAATACAGAAACTGAGTTTTCATAGTGTTGAAGAAGTGTTTCAGTATACAGTAACCTCTTTTTCCTTCTGCTGTGTGGCTTATAATAGTCATTTTATGCTGATTTAATGTCTTCCTTGAGAATACTTTCAAGGACATCTTTGATTAGATTGATCAGACTTAATGAATATGTATATGTATTGGACTAAATTGTTCGTTGCATTTAAAAATAAACTGCCCTGTGTATCATATTGTAGAAGATTGCAGTGAAAGAATAGGCCTATCCCTTCTTAACGTGAGATTAGCATAACTTTAGCATAACTATATTTTAAAATATTGTAAAAATAAACTCCATAATTCTGAAATTTAATAATTTGTTCTGAAATTTGCAATTCATCTGTGTGTTAGAGATACTTTTTTTTTCCTTACCTGTTTTTCCTTTCAATTAAAAGTTGGAAGCTCTGTATGTTTAAAAGATAGACTTTTAGATGAAACAGGCCTAGACATTAGGAAACAGATGTTTTTAATATGAGTTTAATAAGATGTGTGTGTGTCTCCTCTTTGAACTTGTTGCTAGTTGATATACTAGTTAGAGTTTTCATTCAAATTGGGGGAAGGTACACATGGAAATGTCTTAAAAGGAGCACTCACCCTGCTTTTAGACAGTACCTTACTAATTTAAGAACTTCTAGCAGTCTGTCTGGTGTGGCGCAGTGTAAGATGCTAATCGTATGTGTTTAACTGACAGTTATTGTAGTTTAACAGAAGGAGCACTTCTTCCTTTCTAATGCCTTTGTTCATCCCACTTCAAAATATTTGAAGTACTATGGGAGCACTATACTGACAGATGGCATTGTGAAACGATTTTATCAGATTTCCATAGAGGCTTCTTTTGAAGTTTGCTTTCTACCTGTTGTTCCTGAAACCAAGTATGACTTTAAAGATTCAAACATTAAAATAAAATAATGTAATTCTGTAGCCCAGATTAAGGCTCATCACACAAATTACGGATTAATTTCAAAGGGTACTTTTTTTACAAATTCTGTTATGAGCAGTATTTCTGCAACTTTCAGTAAGGTTGAATTTGTTGATATTTATTGAGCAAGTATTTTTAGGATGAACAGGCTAGAATGCTTTCTCAACTGTAGTATTACTTCAAGACTAGCAGAAATAAGACTAAGAGAAATTCTGCTTATTAAATAATTTAAGATTCAGAACATAGAAATCAGACTCCCTTTGTGGAGATCAAGGTTTTACTACAGCATGAAATCTCACTGTGAGTATAGTTTAAGCATTAAAACTTGAAATGGAAAGTTGAGATGCTAGATGATCAATTCCCTAGCTGTGAAATGCTGTAATAAATAGAATTATAAATATTTAGTATTGATAAATCCTCCTGGTTGTTTGTTATGAGTTTGTGAAATAAAACACTATTGAATTATTGAGATAATTTAAGTGATTAAATGATTGCCGTTTGTGAAACTAGCTCCACTCTCTGTAATGTTTGTGTAGTTTTATTTCATCAGCCCATCCAAAGCTATGTAGCAAGGCATTTAAGCAGTTGAAAAACAGTATTGTATTCATTTTGTAAAAATCACATTCTGAGGATAATGTTTATTCTGTAGGAATTATAACAGAAGTTAAAATATGCTTGCTAAGATTATGGAGTTTATAGAGTCTTTATTGTAGCTAAGGTAATCAACACAGCAGGACCATAAGGAATATGACCCAGGAAACTTACTTGCATGTATGAGAAGGAGAAAATTTATTGGTAAATAAGTATGTTGACTACAGGAAAATGCTTGTGGAGCAGTTGGCAGCATCAGGTTTATTGTTTTCAGCAAAGAGTTTCAACCTGAAGTAAACTGTCTTGATGGTAAATGTACAACAATTGTTGACTAATGTTTGTATCATTATGTAATGCTGCTTGGATGTATTTTTGTAAAGATCATGAAACTTCAAAACAAAAGTCTCATAATCTATTTAATAAAGAAAATGTAGACTCATGCATGTATTAGCTTTTTACAAAGTATTGAAAATTATCTCAAAGATATATTTTAACTAGGAATTCCATTATGGAGTGGTGTCTGTGATCATTTTGATGCAAAGTTTTAGCAGATTTTCTTAGCTTTAAAATGGAAATGTTGCATTAGCGTGTTCTGTGAGAATTTCTTTTTATATTTTTTTTATTTTGCCAAATCAGTAGCTGTATATATAATAGAACATTTAAAATGTTGATATCAGCAGTTCTTTTGCACAACTTATTTTTGTGCAAACGTTTTTATGATTATCAGATTTTCTTTCAAAGTCAGTGCACTTGATGTAAAATATCATTGGAAAATTATTTCTAACTATGTGTAAATTACTGTTACTTATGGACTGCATGCAAGCATATATATACCATAACTTCTCTCTAGAACATACTTTACATTCATGTCTTTAACTTTGTAGTCATTGCACTGGATATTTAACACTTTTAAAAGCCTTTATACATATTTGCTTTTAGTTAATTTCAAACAGTTATAGCATATTATGGTTCATGTATTTGTTTTTTGTATGAGTATAGTTATGTAAGCCTGCCTGTTTAATATTGACTTCTAAAATTTTTCGTTATTGTTCTGGCAATTACATCATTTTAAATTTTTTATATATATTAAACTGGTTTATATTTTAGAATATGATGACATAGGTTGAACTTCCTTCGAGAGCAGGATAGCTTCATGATAGTAAAAAATTCTTGCTAGACAAATAAAAAAAGAACGTGTACTTTGGAAGTGGAATAGCACTGAATAGCACTGGGGTTCACTGTATGCATACTTTACATTCTGTCTCTTGTATTACAGATATCTTGATTTGTTACACGTATTTTGAGTCCTCAATTCTATTTTCTTGTGTAATGACTTAGAAAACATAATGTCTGTCCTGGTCAATTTTGCAATGACCTTGTACTTGTTAATGAAATCTGATGTTCTGAATAATTATCCCTTAAATTATACTTCATATGTTGACTTATGTTTTTAACACACAGTGTGACAATGTGTAGAATACAAATGGTATTTCAATAATAGCTTACTTAGGCTGTATAATCATATATTTTATATATAATAATATAATATGCATATTATATTAATAGTATAATATATATTGATGAGGAGAAACCTCAGTGTTCAGGAAGGGCAATATCATGTGTTGAACTTCAGTATCTGTATTGCATATGTGTCAATAAAGTTGAATACGTGCGGATTGGTCTGATGAAATCCGTGATTAAAGTCTTCTTTATTACTATAAGTTTTTGCAGATTTTAATTTTCAGAAATGCACTCATTACAAGCCAGTTTGTGACAAAGTGAAATGTTTACAAAGGTGACAGAAACTCTATTTACTAATGACCACTTGCAAAGGAACCACCATGTTCTTTTTATTTTTGGACCTTACTCAATGAAACTTCTTGTATTAGAAGAGAGGATGAATCAGTCCCTTTCCTGTCAGATTTCTGCAAAATCATGAAGGCACATTTAGCTCAAGTAATTAACAGCTCTTGAGGTGTGTAAGCTTACGTGAATTCTTTTATTAGAGGCCAGCCTATTGTTTTAACAGTCGTTTTGGTCTCTTCTGAATTCTTTCCATTTCTAGCATTCTTCAAAGACAAAGGGACCAGAGCTGAATACAGTTTAAACACAGACATACTATTTATGTCATCATATGCAGTGTCATACTCTTTCTTTCTTGTATTTCTTACTTAGAAATGTGTAACATTTGGTTTTCACTTTGTTAATACTGAGCCAACAGTTTTATGGATATCAAAATACAAACTTACACTCCTGAGTGAAATAACAGTGAAAGTCCATTATTTTTGTGTATGAAGTTAGGATTGTTTTTCTCCTGTGTACATCATGTGTGTATATAGAATGTCATTTGCTGTTCTTCTTCACAGTTGCTTACTCCTGAGACCCTCATGTTGTCCTTAACTGTGACACACATCCTTATACCTAACAGTCATCATTCAAATACCTAAATTCTCAGCTCTGATGTCTACTCCTATTTTCCAGACCCCTAACTGCATATCCCTTGTAGTACTGTAAGTGATCTCTGTCTACTGTGAGAATGAATAGTTTAGTCTTTCCCTCTTTCCTCTTAATTCATTAATTTTTCCACATAAGGACACTACTTATTCTATAGCAGGTTTGTTTTCCAATAAGTATTTGGAAAGGACATTATTGAAAACCTTTTGGAAAGGAGGCAGAAAAAGCTCTCTGTGTTCTTGTAATTACAACATGACTTTTCACAATCTCCTTGATATGATTTGTTCAGTGTTTTCTTTAATCTACCATTTCATCATTGAATCTTTAAATTTTTAGTATCTTAGTAGAAAATAACATAGAATATGTGTTTGGAAATGTATGCTGTATTCTTCTTATCATTACTTTGTGGTACAACTTTGTTTGTTGTTTGTCTTCTAATCTGTGACAACTGCAATAGTACTATATAGTAGAAGAGTCATTAGTTAGAAACAGTTCATGTTTCAGTTTATCTTGCATGATTTTTGCCTGGTTACCACCACAGTGTAGATGCTGTTCAAATGCAACAAATTTTCCCCATAGTGTCTACACAGTAATCTTGCAGTCTTTCCTAGAATCATTCTTTTTATTATCTTGTCTTTCCTGGTAATTAGGTAGTTTTTGTATAACTTATAATCAATCTAAGAGGTAAAATAGAAAACATAGTACTGTATAATATCAAGGTAAACTTGGAGTAGAAAGGTTAACTTTTCTATCTCAATGCTGAAGGAAAGTACAGAAATGCTTCTAGATTATATAATAAAACTTGTAAAATAAGTTTTCTGTTTCATTCTTTGTTGTGCATAAGGGTAAATATTACTTTTATAATATCCAGTATTATAGAATAATTTATAATATCCGGTATAATATTAGTAATATATAACTAGTATAATGAGCTTTTGAAATACCTTTTATAAAGCCAGCAAGACAGTTTTTGTTATTTTACTGTTTTTAGGTAAAATGGTACTGTTCTTTTTTTATTTTTCTCCTTCTTTAATGTTGTACAATGTGTTTATTAAGATATGCCAGTTAAAAAAAAACTTTTTTTGTTTATAAATCTTAATAATTTTTACAGCTCTAATTTTATTACAGTATCTGTAGCTTTTCAAAACTATGCATCTAGACTTTTAGAACTGATCTTTACTTTTTGTGTTATGGTCTATATGAGATTAGTTGCCAAAATAAAATTTAGTATTTAGGCAATAGTGTATAGTTGAGAATACTTTTTCTAACGTGCACCTGGCATACCAACATTTCTTTAAATGGTACTTCCACATTGAAGAAATACTTCATTGACATGGACAACCATGTTTGTTTCCAGAAAAGTTGTCATTTATTTTTATTCTGTAATTGCCTTAAAAATGGCTGTGATACCATGCATTACCTTGCACTTGCGTGCACTGAGTTTCATCTTTGTCACCTAATTCAGTACCTTCATTTTGATACATATGTTCTTCTTTACAGTGCTCATCTAAAGGGACTGGGAGATGTCAAAACACTGAAAATTATTCCTGGGTAATTTTCAACACTATATTTGCACAGCTAAAAAAGGAAGATTGATAGCCTGAGTTCCTAACAATAATCAGTGTCACTTTCACAGATCACATTTGTATCCAGATACTATGTGAAAACACTTGGCACTGTAGATGAGGAAGAGGCTGTATGAAAACACAGCAAGAAAGACTGCTGCAGTACAATAAATTTCCATTAGAAAATGTGGGGATGATGGCAGAACAAAAACTAAATCTGTGAAAAGACAAAAATAGAAACAAAGAGTAAAGAAAAACTATGGAATAGAATTCCATAGTTTCTAATACTACTACTGAGTAGTAGTAATTCAGTTGAGGAGGGATATCAGAAGATCTCTATTCCAAATTTGTTCTTCAAGCAGGGTTAGCTGTGCAGGCAGACCAGACTGCAGATGGCCTTATTTTATTGCACAGCTTCTCTGCAACTTGTTCCACTACCGGGCAGCCCTTACCATGGAAACTTTTTTTCCTTATGTCTAATTTCAACCTTTCATTTCATGAAATTTTATTTTATGTCCACAGTCTGTTGTCCTCCTGCTGTGCACCACAGGAAAGGATATGTTTACTTTGTTGAGCACCTCATAGGCATTAGGGAGCTACTTATGCTCCAGGCTGATGAAATAGGTCAGTTACCTCAGCTTTCCCTTGTATGGACAGGTACTCAATATGGTTGACTGTATTGGTGATACTCCACCAAACTTCCTTCAGTTTATCAACATCATAGTTGTACTGGAGGGCCCAAACCTGGACCCAGTACTCTAAAAAAGCAGTCTAACAGCTGCCAAAGAAAGAGGGATATCACTTCCAGTGATCTGCTCCAGACCTTTCCATTAGTCAGTATAGTTAATCTTAAGTATAAAGAGCATTGATTAAGCCAGAAATAGGGCATGTGGAAATATTTTGGTTAATTTCTAAATCTAAATTCTGTTGCTTCTAGGACTTAAAAATTACAAAATCAGATGTCTGTGCAAGTTGAATATCTGTCAAGGAAATTTCATCACTGCTTGTTGGAAGGAAAATGGTGGAAAATTCTTAACATAAAATGAAAGAGAGAATACAGGGAAGTTCAGAAACTTGACAGTTTTAGTAAGATACGTATGTTCTGTCCAGTAAGTGCAGATAAATACTTGACTCCATGTTTTGGATTTCTTGCTCTGTTACTTCTTGTCAGTTCAGATGAGTTCTTAGATCTTTGCAAAGTTAGCATTTATTGCCATATTAGGTGGTGCTGGTGAACTAGGATGAAACTCTTGTCTGGATGTAAAAACTCTGAACTCTGAATCATGTTCGTAATAGGTGTAGTTGGAAGGGGGTGGGGGTGGGGTAGTGTGTGTGAGCATAGAAGAAATAGGTCTAAAAAAATAGTTTGCATTAATGCCAGAACTACTACTTAATCTCAAAGTTGCTGCTGTTACTGATATTTCTAATCCTTCATCCAAGTATCAGTTTGTGTGTTTGTTTGGATATTGTTTCTCTGTGTACATGTAATTCTCAATTGTAGCTACCCATATGCAGAAAACTTTGAAAAATCATTAGATTTTTCTTATCTACAAATGTTTTTTTTTTTTGAGTATTGTTAGTATTCTATAGAGGAAGCAAGCTGTCTCTGCTTATGTTTTTATGGCACATAGCATAGTGGTTTCTCTTCTAAACAGAGGTTCTGGTTCTAAAACCCAGTAATAATTAATCAGGATTAGTGACCTAGAGTGGTATAATAAATGATGGTACCATAATTTTTAGGAGGCAGCATGTTATGCATTAGAAGAAATGTGCTTGAGCAATTTATGTAGAGATACTTCACTACTCGTGGTTGTATAAATCAGGAAAATTATAATTGCTTTCTGGGAGGGGATGAGGTATCTACAGAGGTATCATTTAAGAAGAAATTTTTGTGTTGCTTTTATTATTTTGATGCTTAGCAGAATTATTTGGTTTTTTACTATATCTTTAAGTTTTGTGCTGCTGCACCATTTTCTTAACAAATTCATTGTATCTTCTAGTATCTGTCCAGATTCGACAGGTGACCACTGTTTTGTTCATGTCAATAAAGAATGCCTATTTCATTTATTATATCCAAAGGATGTGTTCAGCCTTGGAAATAAATACCAAAGGCATTACAGAAATCCTGCAATCCTAAGAACAGAAAGAAAGGTAATGAAAAGGAAGATAATGGTGTAAGCTTAAAAGCCTTTTTGGGGGAGGAAGAAAGAAAATGCTTTCAATGCCTTCAAATTAATTATGAAATAGGATTATTTTAATTTTTTAATAGTATGGCTTTTAGAAGTTTCACACTAGATAGCATTCCAAAAGTGGGAAAGGAAACCCATAATCTGAAGAACTAAGATGCAGTGGCAGTGATAGGAGAGTGAATGTATCCATTGTGGAGGTCTTGTGGATAAGTTATTACAATATTGAATGCCCATTTAAAGGTCTAAAGAAAAACAATTACTTAGTATATTGGAGGTTCTCAAATGTAAGGAATTGCTCTTTTTGTTCTGGAATAGTAGCAGTGATCCCTAGTGAAAGGTCCTAAGAAAAGAGTTTTAATAGTCAAGGCCACAGAACTATAAGCTGATTGCTGTATGTATTATTTCATAAACACACACCCTGAATATGTGAACCCCCAAAGAAGGGGATATGAACAAAAACAACACACCAAGAATCTCAATATCATAGTGAACTGCTGAGATAAGCCCTTTTACAGTAACAAAAAAGAAGGATGGGGAAGGTGAGCAAAAGTTTGCATCTTTGGTTGTGTCTGTTGACAAATTCGAGCGTGTCAGAGTGCTTCCTTAGCCACTGAAGTATGCGTGACTCTGCTACTGAGCTGGTAGTTGTTCCTGCCACCAAGTATTCCATTGTGAACTGCCTCAGAACAATCCATGGTGTGGCTCAGCCATCAGGGCATCACAATATCTGAACTGGTAGTTGTTCCTGCCACCAAGTATTCCATTGTGAACTGGCCCAGAACAATCCATGGTGTGGCTCAACCATCAGGGCATCACAATATAGCCAGTCTGAACATGACATCTTGTTTTGGTAACTGAGAACAACTCACCAGCGTACAGGGAAGATTGGTCTTTGGCAGCTGATCTTGGTGACCAAGAATAGCTCACTGGTTGAGGCTTTGGCCTTCACATTCACAATTTCTGTCTAATACAGATTATTTTATCTACCAGTTCTGAAGAGGTAATAGGCTGGGTATATAGTAGTTAAACATGTTCTTATTCTGTTTGGCTTATGGGTGACACATATGCTACAAAATTTTGTTTTTTTTTTTCTCAACTCACGTAGCTGTTTCCGTGTCTAATAGAATATTTGTGGGCATCTTCATGCTGTTGCTTTCAGAGCTCCATTATTGTTTTTTTCCTTTGCAGGGAGTTCCATTTGAATGTCGGGTACATTGCACAGTTTGGTTCTTACTGTCGTAAGCAGCTGTAAAAGGTGCTATAGAAAGTGAGGTTAGTCAGCTAGACTTAAGGGATATTGGAGAATCATAATAAGGCAATCTTCCTCTAAGTCTATATTCATGACTTACCACTTTATTGGAAATTTTGTTGTGGTGCTTGACACTTTTAATCTAATTTTTTTTCAAGCAGTATTGTTGGCTATTGTAAGGCATTTTCTCAGTAAACTTTGGAATTAATGATTGGATATGATGAGTGTTCTTCCTTATGCTACCTGTTGTCTCTGTGAACATGACATACTGAGGATTTCTGAAGTATATTTGGTCTGAATTAAGAACAGTTATTTTTTTTCATCTGATGTTTAGGTGATTTTCAGTATCTTCTATGATTTTTGTATTAGGACCTGAATTGTGGATCTGATTTAATAGCATATGCCTCTGGGATATATCTGTCTATATGTAGAATGTAGATAAACATAGACTGTAGATAAGCATAGAATATAGATAAACATAGAATGTAAATAAAAATGTGTTTTCCTGTGCATTGAAAGAATCAAAATGCTGGAAACAACTTCTTTGCATGCTCCACTCCTCTGCTTTCCCAGTCACCTGCAAGCTCGGCAGTAAAAAGTACCCATTCTTAACTCTTCTCAAAGTCCTTCTTCACTCAGAAGTGTAACTATAAGTAAAATTGTAATGTTTGTCTTCCAGGCTATTAAAAAGTCATTTCATTACAAGGCAGTGCAGTCTTGCTTCTGCTAATGTGTGGGGTGGGTTTGTTGGTTTTTGTTTGTTTGTTTTGTTAAACAAATACTTGTGTTCTTTGTTACACCCCTTAGCTCAAGAGGGTAGTGGTATTAAAGCCTATGGTATGAAAACTTTCTGATCCTTGGATGATTTGTTTGTTGTAATGTTGTCCAAATAATATTCTTTGGTAGAACCAATCACCAACTGAAGGAAAATGTATATAAATTGAAGTTACACCATCATAAATATTTTTCTACAGTGGGATTATTCTGGGTTTGTTTGTCTTGCGCTTATTCTGGTCGGAATACCTTTTCATTTTCAGGCCAAAGTTTTTTTGTCCACCATCTGTATGTCTTTGGAGTGCCTTCTTTCCTGTCTGGTATCTTTGGACTCTTAGGAGTGGAGCTTGTTTTACTAGTGTTCCTGTGAGCATTTTCTTCTCAGAAATCTGTTGGGTCATTTTCAGAGGATCTTCCAGGATTTTCACCATGTGAAAATACTATAATACTGTTTATTGAAATGATCCTTATGGATATTCTTACATTCTCATGTGGGATCCACTGGGTCTTAAATAATAATTTATCTTGCTCAATGCTATATAGGATCCTTTTTAAGGTTTATGCCTCAGGTAACACTTCTAGTTTTCCATGGATTGTGGAAATTTACAAAAACACTTAAAAAAACCCAGAAACAACCCAAACCCAAAACCACACAAAATCTTACTTCATCAGAGTAACTTTTGTAATTGGGCAAAATGAAGCTTGACCTTCTTCTAATTATACTGGTATTGCATGGACAATACTTCTCTCTATGCCTTTTCAAAACCTTCCATTCCAGGAAGTTGAATCTTCTTTCAGACTTTCCCAGATATGAGACCTGATAGCCCTAGCTGTTTTGTTGTCACTACTTTTTTCCCTGAAGAGAAAAAGACGCACACTGCTTCTAGTCTGTCCAGTGCTCTTCTGTGAAAATGAGCTTGAGCTTTTCTTTCGTCAGATCAAATAGTGGGTATGCTGGCATCAGGTGTGTCTTCTGTATTCTTAACATTTTAAAAGCCAGCTGAGCCAAGATGCACAATGTTTTCAAGCTGCTTGACCTTTAAGAGAAACCTCAAATCATTCACTAGACTAGTGGTGACAGCTTCTGAATTTCTCAGTACATGTCATACTGTAATGTTATCTATAATCTTAATGCTGGTTTCCAGACCTTGTCTTTACTGGAGATATAACTGGCTCAATAACATTAAGCTCATTCATCGCAGTGAAACTGTGCTTCATTTTACCCAATGACTTGTAAAGTTTTACATAAGATTCTGAAAAATTGTTAGAGCATGTAATCTGTTCTAAACACAACAAGCTCTCCACTACTAAATATAGATGTAATTTAAAGCTATACTATATATATCGCTACTAACAGGAGTTCCTAGGAGTATTCAGTAACTTCTGTCTAGATAACTTGGATTTTCTTGGGTGGTTTTGGTGTGGGGTTGGTTTGTTTGTTTTCATGTGTTTGTTTGGGTTTTTTGGCGTCTTTGTTTTTTTGGAGGGGGCTTTTTTTTCTAATTTTAAAGACAGGTTCATTTTTGGTTTGGTGTCATGGCTTCTAAAGCGTAAACCACTAGTACATGGTCAGGGTGAAAAGTTTGTCAGGACTGAAGAAAAATAAGCTGTCACAGCATTCTTAAGTTCTCTAAAAATACTAAATGATACTCTGCTCAAAATATAATTTTTTTCTCATTCATACCTGACCCTTGTTTGTTTTTAATACCATGATTCCCCACATATGAACCTTTAACAGTATCATATAAAATGCAATATATGTGTATCTTGGCTAGTTTTATATAGCCTTGTTTTCTTTTTGTCTACAGAAATTCTTGTGATAAGCCCAAATAATTGAAATATTTTTAAAACATTCCCTCCTACCCATTTTTGAGGTGTAGAGTGTGGAGGATTGTTCTTGTTCTTGAGTTTCTGGAATATTTCCTAAGTTAATCCTTATGTTCAGAGTCATGCCATTCTATTCTATTCTAAATCTATAACAGATATAATAGATGAACAAGAGGAGACATACCACTCTACAAGTCTCAGTTGTGGCATATGCCTTCTGTAAGCTAAAGCATTGTTATTCCATGAAAATGCCTCTAGATACATTTACTCGCATATCCACTTTAGAGGGTAGAAAGCTATATAGAACTTGCTTCCATTCCCTAGTGCGTTGTGTAGTAAGAACACTGAATGAGATGTGCTATAAAAGGGAATGAAATTATATGGAATTGAGAATTATGATGATTTGTGTTTGTTTTAGCCTAAAACCTAAACGTTGATTTGAACACACATCACATTCTTAGTTCTAACAAGACATGTCTGGTTTACGCATCATACTAGTTTTGTTCCTGATCAACACAGTGAAATATGTTTAGGCCAGGAGAACAACTGCTGGCAGATTAGAGGGAAGGCTTGTAGACTACTGATCTTTTTATATGTGTAGTAATATGTTGGAAGAAATTCAGGAGAAGCTCAAGCTCTAGGAGCTTATCTTTGCTCAATTTTCTTTTGTCTCCTTTTTTCTATTTTTTAAGTATTTGTTAATGTTTTGCAGATGTGATTTCCTTTAATGTTATTTACCATTTGTCAGGAAAATATTCAAATGCAGCATCTCTTTCTACTTCAGTACTGCAAGAGTGTGACCGACTAAAATACAGTAACACCAAGTTATGAATAAGTATCTCAGCTGCTTTCCAGTAGCTTGTGACCAGCATGTCTGTTTCATAACTGTTAATGCAGTAGCTCTCATGGCTGAAGGTTCCAAATGCCATTGTCTATCTGCTTAATTTCTGCATGTTTCCTCCTGTCCAACTGAGTAGATTAAAAAGGTCAATACTTAGCTAACCAGATTCCATGTAACTCCTTTCTGAATAAAAGTAATGTCTTTGATTTTCTTTATCAACTTTTGATATTCTTTACCAACAAAAGGTGTACAAATACTTGATATTTGTAAATCCATGTTTCATTCTCATCATCAGTAGCACAATTATGCAGATGTGTGAACGTTATGAACGTTTTCTTCCACTTACTCTTTGTCTGTTTAGTCCATTTAGGAATCCTTCTGCAACAGGAAACTTTAGAATGCTATAACTATTTTTACTGAAAAAGTGGTGGTATCCAATGTGCATGCAAGTTCAGTATTAAGGAATTCCTTGTTTCTGTGATCAGTTTCTTTACTAATGGTATATGTTTATTGTCATATTGCAAAACAGTGTTGCAAATGAAAACTTGTCATTATTGACAAGTCTTAAATGAATTAATAGCTTTCACAACTGATTACTTGTCACTCTAAGATACTGCCTTAACTCACTTCCTATACTCACCTTTTCCATATTTGAGATACTAAAGCACTAAACTGGCTAAGTATCTTTTGGTTGTAATATCCTATGTATAGCTTTATGGGAGGAAATCTAGAAAGGTATCGAGCAAAATCAAGAAATCTGCCACTGTCAAATGATTTATTACTGTTTTGTGTATTTACTTCTTTTATTAGTTGAGGTAGGTGTCTCTATGCAAAGCCCTACTTAATTTAGGGCTCTTAAGCTTTTTTGTTTGTTAGCAACTAGTAGAATAAAATCCCAGTGGGGTTGTAGAGCTGGTGTTTATGGTAAGCTGCTACTATCATTCAAAGAAATTTTACTTTGAGATGTCATCTTGAAATTAAGCACAGACCTTTAATTGTGAAGATTGAAGTCTTAGGCAGGCCTTTTAACTTGGAGAATATGTGCTGCTCATTTTCAGGTTTTTTTTTTCTTTGCCATAGAAAAGGCAACATTCCTCTGTGGTTTGTAATAAATTGTTTGTGAGTAAGAAACTATTGTTTCCGACAGATTATGATGTTTTCCTATAAACAAAATTCAGTGCAAAAACAAAACACTTTGTGGTGAAAACCACTAAAACTGAATTTAGGGGCACTATTCAGAGTTGTAAGATTAAGCTGGTTTGTCCATATTGCTGTATGATTGCAGTATTGATTTGTTTTTAAAATGGCTATGTTGTCAACATAATTGGTGATAACCACTAAAGGTTAGTTGTGTGTGTTTTCATTCTGTTTCCTTGACACTGCGTTTGGTATTTTGTAACAGAGCAGTGTAGGTTGTTGCATGGTTTGAACTCTGTTGCTCAGGCTGACCTTAACAGTCTCACCTGTCTGCTTTTCCGTATTCCTGGCTGCAGTATGTGTTAGTGACTATTTGGAAGGAAAATCTCATCCAAGAGAATACTAAAAGAGGAATTTTCTCTAAAATGTGTATATTTGATAATGATTGATTTTCAGATACCATGTTTTGCATTATGTTTTTAGAAAGATAAATTGAATTAAATAATCAAACTACCTTAAGACTATAAAAAGCCTAGAGAATGCCTTCAGTAGAATTTGAGTTTCATGCTTGCTTGTCGTTTTGTGAGTATTCCTGTTACAAAAATAGAATATTTTTTCTTTGATTATAAAATTAAATGTATTTTTTGCTGTTGAAGATAGGCTGAGAATTAGTTTAAAAGATAAAGTAATGTGGACTCATGTTTTCCGTTGTAACTACTGTCTGCCAGAAGAAGATAATATTTTTCAACAGTTTTGATTTTATTCTTAAAAATAATGGTTGGAAATTTTGTGCCCACAACCTTTAGAAAAACTTCATCTAGAATATATTAATTTATAAAAAGCAAACTAGGGTGGCTTTTATTTGTAGTCATGTAATACAGTGTTCCATATTTTATGAAACAATTTTAAATGTTTTTAGAGCTATGTTTGTAGCTTTCTTTCAAAGATCAAAGCACTTGTCATAAGCAAAAATCTGTTAAACTTTGTTTCTGTTTATGGTATACATTAAAACTCTCTAGAGTGTGGTTTGACCTAAGTCTGATTTATTGCTTTACTTGGCCCTGAATCAGGGTGGTTGTGGTTTTCCATTCCTGTTTCCAGTAGACTTTTCATGTGTTTTGATTTCAAATCCTTGTATAGCAGCTGCTCTTCATCTGGGTAGTAAAAACTTCTCTGGTAGGTCTTTGCTATAGCATAGAATTACTAGGGTGTTTTTTTTTTATCATTTTTGCTCAAATTAAACTGAGATTTATCTGTCCATGCAGAGTGATGCATCTGTGTATTATAATTTAGAATTTAAGTTTAGATGTTATAGTAGTTTATTTTTTAGTGAAGGCACTCTCCAGATCAAATCAGTGCAGGAAGAATCTGTAATTAGAACCATGGTTGAAGTTTTCTGTGGATAAATCTTTTCTTTATTGATGTCAAATATAGAATGAAAGGAAAACTGTACTACTTTTTAGTTTCTTCTATGTAAACTTTATCTGTGCCTGTTAATGAAGAAGTCTTATTTATGCTCAGCTTTAAAATGTGCAGTCATAAGCCAATTTTGATTTTTCACTTGGTCTCTTCAATAGCGTGTTTAAATAGTGACTGTGAATGATTTTTCCCTCCTAAAACTGGCAGACCTTGTAATACGAAAAAGTTCTCGATTTACTTTGAAAAAAAGAAAAAATGTGATTACACTTTTATACATAAGTCTGTTTATGTATATATAATCATCTGTGCAAGCGAGGGGATCTGTAGTAGGTATGATCATTCAGCATTGTCCAATTTTACATTGTTGTATTTTTCACTAACACATTTGTTGGATCTCTTAGGCAAGATCTTTATCATAGGTGTATATTTTTTAACTAAAAAATGAGAAAATATATACAGGTATTTGTAAGTGGGGAGGTTACCCTGGTATACGGGCTGGTTTTATGTTTTGTGTTAATGATCTTTGATGTAATCTGGGCTGGCCCACTAAAGAAGCTGCAAGGGTTACGTGATTTGCTCCACAATGGGAGTATATGATATGAAGGTATAGCATAAGCACTTTCAGCACAAGTACACAAAAGTTATTTTGACGCAAAGTTAAGAACTATTTGATTTAAACTTAATCTCTTAGGACAGTGGTTGGTGGTTTTATTATCTGGTTATTAAGTGTAGCGATTAACGGTGTGTAGTTAGACATACCGTTTAATACAGAGTCCACTGAACTCATTAGAAGAGTTCTGTTTTGGATTATGCCTCTAGCAGTGCTTATCCTTTTAAACATCCCTTACGATTTAATCTAAGTGGAGAAATGCTGATGTTTGGGGATTTGTTGACACAAAATAAGTAACAAGAGGCTCCAAGGCAAGAGTACCATTCCTTGACCTGCTTTAAGAAAATATTTTGTACTGCTTATTCATGTTGTGGTAGTGCTGTGAGTCCCAGCCAGAGCAGAATATTCCAAAAATGGCTGTGATAAAATCAGTTTCATTGAATTCTGGATTTAAACTGTAAACAAAATACCGGTGAATAATTGTGGAGTAGGTGTGAAGAGAAGACAGTAAGCGATGAGAAGACTTAGATAAGTGTTCCTACATAAATTAGCCATAACAGATGTCACAAAGGGACATGTTATCAGGTAGTAAGAATTATGGTAACACAAATACTTAATACATGTGAATGTTATTTTTTTTTCTAAATTACCTTAAAGCATGAAAAGACAAAACTGGAAGGAATACACAGGTGCTTATGGGATAAGCAAATGACTGTTGATGGCTGGGAGTAAAAGGCCAGGATGGTAATGCAAAAGAAAAAATAAAAATATGCAGTGTACCAAATGAAATACACAGAAAGATTAAAGTGAAGGCAAGTTTGGGAAAGGACTGAACAGAGTAAGTTGAGTTTTTTTTCAGGGATACTGTATATGCCCATGGCAGTTGTAATTTTAAGTACGATTAGTTCTTTCATTGTGCAAGTAATAGACTCTTTTTGAATACCACACCTTTAAAATAATTAACCAAATAGCTCATTCTGAAACTAAGGTCTCATTTTTTTAAGACAGTATTGTGATGGGCAGCCTGCTGTAGCTGATCCTCCCTGGGGGGATGGGTTTGGACAAGTAGTCCATTAGTCCCTTCCAACCTCAACCATTCTGTCATTCTGTGATTCTGTGAGATATATACATGTTGTGAAAAACAAAATATTATAAATAAAAACAGACCTGTGATGAACATCTGATCTCAGCACAGTGTTTGGCAATTATATTGTAATTACTAAATACTGCGTATTTTGAAATGCTCCTTTTTTTTCCCACCCTGGAGACAAAGCTTGCACACTTTTATTTCTTCCCAAATTGAGTCACATTGAGTTTAGTGGGAGGGCTCATTTTAATAACGTGCACTTATGTGAGTAAATATTTGAAATACTGAAGACATTAATTAGTTACTGTAGCTCCTTGCCAGTATTTTTCCTTCATTGCTGAGAAGCAGTGGCATTTCTCCTAGGTTTTATCACAGTTTTGTTCTTGTTGTTTCCATGGTAATTCTTTTTTCTTGCACTGTGCTTTAAAGGAACTAGAGGATTCAGCGAGGTTCTCTATTATTATTTGTATAAATGTATGAAAACCCAACTTAATATATTTTTCTGTAAAAATTCTCAATTCTCACGTGTAACTGCAAGTGTAGCTCTTAACTATTATGGCATTATAATTATATGTCCTTTTTTATCAATAGTCCAGTTTTTATACTTATTTCATATTCAACATGTTTTACAAAAAATGTCTGTAATTACTCTGCAGTATTCCTAAATTGCATTTTATAGTATGAAAATGACTTAAAACTGTTGATGACAATCTGCAAATGCTTGCACTCGTCTCTTAATAATGCAGTTTCCCTACAAATCAGCCTAAATGCAAACTTAGCATGCACAATAACCTAGAATTTATTACTTTTTTCCGCAGTTCCAAAAGGCTAATATTCTACCTGCTGTAACGAATCAGACTCAAGTATACTCTATTGAAATGACATATTCCTAGTGTAAAACTGGAATATGCCTGCAAACCAGAGAAGTTCTCCTTCTGTGCCTATTGCAAGAGCTTTCTTGAACAGTTAATTTTTTATTTTCAAGTAAAATATTTAATGATGCAGTATGGATGAGATTCACTCCATTCCAGGAATAAATAGAATAATGAATAATCTTTATCACTGCCTTCTCTTTCAGGTAGGTGAGACATTCAGTGAGTTCAAGTGGGGCTGGTTAGAATAGTAATTAACACTTCATCCTTCTGTAGAGAGAAATATAAAGAAATTAAAGAACTGAACCTAGGGGGTTTGTCCCCAGAGGCTTAGTGGTGTGGCTTCATAGTCCTCTGACATTAATTTCAGTGTTGCTGTCGAAAGGTAGCCTTGCCTTAAGCCATACATTTCAGTCCTTTCTTTGCATCAGTAATCGTATTTGTCCAGCTTTGCAGCAGCTCTCATCAGCTTGCTCATCTATTTGTTTGTTGTATTTTTTTTTAAGGGAGTTAGGAGGATTAGTTTGCAAGCTGATCACTGAGCTTATCTGATTCATTTTGCAGCCACACGAATACTTGTGCTGCTGTTAAAGAGGTAGCCAAATCACCTGGTATAGGCAAGAGAAAGGAGGTGTGTTTCCCACAGAGATGAAGGGGTTACTGACTCCATTGGTACCTAGCTGTGCCTTGCTATCTGTCTGCTGGGAAATACTTCATTCTCAGGACTATGTAATGCTCTTTAGCTCCCCTTCCCACTCCCTCAAAGGCACAAACATTAGAAAAAAAAACAAATAGAAAATGAACCTACCTCCTAATTCACTGTGAGATTATAGGTTGAATTTTTTCTGCTTGTTTTGCTTTCTCATCCAATCATTTCAAGCATAGATGATTCTGGATCGGAAAAGGAGCGATTGCCCTCTTCCACCAGAAGGTTACCTCTAAAACAGAGTATAGCAGGCAGCCAGCCTTCTTCTCTCCCATTCCAACCATAACTGTTTCAGGAAAATATAATATGCCAAACATGCATTAAACTAAAAATTTCTTCCATGTCTTATTGGGAAGGAATTACACAAACACATCTAACAGAAGATACAGAGGCAGTACTCATCAGAGAGTATTTTTTCATTTAGGTGGGCAGCATGAAAGTTGAAATATTTTTAAATTTAACATGCAGCAGAATGATTAAGACCATAAGGAACAAAACTTGCAGTTGCAAGCTTGAATTCATGTTTTGCAGCTGTGCATGGATAGTGCAGTGCCCTGTATTTTAGTTTCTGTTGGTAGACATTAGGAGATAAAAAGGAGTGAGGCTTGAGTCAGGGAAATTGTGCATTTGTTAGTGGGAATCATAGTTAAAAAATAGTGCATGCTGTTCCATAAATTCTGAAAAGCCCAACGTTTTAGTAACGGGTTGACTTTTCTGTTTTCAAGTTCTGTTATTTAATTACTATAACAAATATTTGCTATAGCAACCAATTATTAAAATTAAAAAAATATATGAGCATATAAAAGTTGCTGGAAGAAATTTTAAGTTGTCATCTTTTAATTGCACAAAATTGATGTTGTATTCAAATAATTTTTTGAAACATCTAATTATTAAATTGCTTAGATATTATGGAGTAAATCCATAGATGTGAGAGTTAATGGCAATATTTATTAATTTAATTTTTATTTTTGCCTTTAATTTTTCTCTTTTGCTTTATAATTACCCAAGATAAAAATTCCAGTAGGATTTAACTGCAAATAGTCAGGAAAACAGACAATCACTCTGTTTACCAGTATGTAACAAACTGTATGATAACATCTGCTTCTGAAGTTTATTTTTGGTCACCCTAAGATTCTTTGTTCCAGTTTCCTGCCTAGATTTCCCCTTTTCCTGTGCCAAAGCAAGCAGTTAAAATCAGGATGCTCAGAAATTAAGTTCCATCTGAATATATGTTGGAGGAGAGAGCAGTTTGCTGTGTGTCTTTCTGCAGTTATAGGTGTTTTGAATAAATTAGGCTGTCTGACTTTTAAGTTAGGTTGCACAGACTTTCTGTGCTGAGAATTTTTTTCATCTGTCATACTGTATCATTATTATTTGGGTTAAACAGCCCTTTCTTTTAAAATATGCTCATGCAGGTTACCATATTCACCATTTGTAAAAATTTCTTAAAGGAAGGTCTATCAGAAGCTGAATCTGGTTTAGACCTGCTGCATGGCTGTTGTCGATACAGTGATGTGATACTTGCACACTGTGGGAATCCTGTTGAGGAGCCACAGAATTGCCATGCAGGTGTTGGGAAAAGATTAGCGCTTCGCGTGCACAAACAGGAAGCAGGGTTTCAAAAGCGGGAAGCGAGTCCTGAGCTGTGATAAACATAATTGCTACTTCTAGTGCTGCTGAACTCCCACTTACACTAGTTAACGTTAGGATGACGTCCAATGTCTGTGGGCTGTGTGCTGAAAAAAAATGTGTCAGAGCAGCTGCGTGCATGAAGGTGGCTGCACAGTTTCTTGACACATGAGAGGCTAGACAGTTTATTTTTTAAATATTCTAGTTGTACTTTTTTAATATAGAACAAAATAATGCAAGTATCTTGAAAGTACTGTGTACATGGGGACTTTGTTGCTGTTGTTATGCTGAAGGGGTGGATTGAAAAAGGTCCCACCCTACTGATGTATACACAAATCATCCTCTCCTGTTGTGGTTCTGAAGGTACTATGCATCTTTTTATTTGGAGAAATGACACATTTTGCTTATGAATAAAAATTGGGGGGCGGGGGTGGGGGGTTGGTTGTGTTTTTTGTGTGTTTTTTGGTTTGTTTTTTTTTTTATACTTGCTCATCATAAAGATCTAACCATTTACCTCTGTTAAAAAAAAAAAAAAAATTCAATGCAGAACTGTAATGGAAAGGGGTGTTGGCCAACACTCAGGAAATAGCTGTGAGGAGAAGCCAGGTCCTTCTGGGGTGAGGTAACCGATTCATTCTTTTCCTTTTTCTGTATAATCAAACGTTGAGAGCAGCTAGCTGTGAATTGTGACAAATAGGGTTTTAGAAATTGAGTTCTGAGTTGAGTTTCTCACAACTTGTTAAAACTTCACATTATTTTGTAGGTTTTAGCAAACAAAGCAAAATATGTGACCAGTATCTTATGAAAGATATTAACACCTCTGCTTATGCAGAGTTGCTTATGAATTTGTGGTGTCTCGATTTTAATTTGGCAATTATCCTCATGGGAGTCAGTCCTCAAGTAGTAGATAACTGATCTGTTTGAAGAAATGCTTGGGAAGTTGTTAGTTGAGAGCATTTTTCACTTTCAGTGAAGTTGCATAGAGAAGTTTGAATAGCAGTAAAATCTGAATGTTGGAATCTTAGATGCCAGATTAAAGTGACATTGTTTTTATATTTTCAGGGAACTTTGGCTTAAGTTTGACATGTAAATTCAACATCAATGAGATCCTAAAATTATGACTATTGTTTGACAACTATTGATTTGCTACTGGCACGATTCTTAAATGCTTTAAATTGATACATAAATCCCTAAATTAGGTTTTAATCTCTGGAGATAGAGGAGTGAGTCAAGTGAGCATTGTTAGGCTTCTGAAATCAGATCTTACTTAGCACTTGTCAGATCTTACTTTAGAGCTCAGGCCTGCTCTTTAGTAAACATGGATTTGTTTAAGATAGGAGGGACTTGATATGCAGTTCTTGCTCCTAAACAGGAGGGTATGTTTTATGTAATTTCAGGGAATTGTGCTCGTTATGATAATGGTAAGCATTCTGGTTTACTTTATAGGCAGCTGCTGACTACAGTTTCAGAAGAGCTCAAGAAGGAGGAGTCCTTTTTGGTTATGAATGGACCAATACCTTTTATTAGGACTGCTCAGCACTGCCTGTTTAAAGATGCTGGTTTTAGTTGTTCATGGTTATTCTGACTGGCCATAATTAACTTTCAGAAATACCTGCCACCTATATTTGGACTTACATTTATCAGCACTGAATAGAAACTGGGAAAAGTGTAATAAACCCTTATGCAATTTTTCTTCTTAGAGCCTAACATGAACAAACCTAATTGTATTGTAGGCACCTGTATTTTCAGTGCAAGAGTGGCTGTTGGTACTGGTTAAAAACATTCTTGCAACTTAGTGTGTTTATTTAACAGGGCCAATGAGCCTGCCTGATACATTAATGCAAGCATATTGGTAGTTGTACTTGGGTTACCTCTAAGTGACCTAATTCAAATACATGCCAATGTGTGAAGTTCCAGTGTACTAAGTCTACACTGGGGAAAGAATCCTGCAGGTGTTTCAAGGGACTCTTATAGTTAACGTTCCCAAATTATGTAATGTATATCTTTAAGACTCTGTGTACAGAGGGCTTTCTTAGCATAGCTGCAGTGGTTAATGTGACTTGCTTCATGCTCGTAACTACCATTTTTATGTAGTTGAAGCTTTGCTTTGGATACTTGGCAATCTTAAAGATGTTTAGCTGTTCTTCATGCGAACCATCAATCTATATACCTTGTTACTATATCCCAAAAATAGTCACCAACAGAAAGATACTTGTCAGTTGTCCTCAAAGACTATTATCAGTGACTTAGAGCCTTAGAATGAAGTTTTCTTTCCCATACATAGTACATATTTTGAAAAGTATCTTTATTTTGTCACAGCCATTTTATAGAGAGGAAGTAAGTACAGCTTTTTAGTAAAACACATTTCCATTTTAATTACATGTTTAGGACCAGGAACTTGAAATTTGGTATATATGTACATGTAGAAAATGTATTTTTGTTTTCTTTGTTAAAATTTGTCCATTATAAATCTTAAAAAAAATTAAGTTGATGCGTAACCATTAAATACATGTTCCTTTGGCTACGAAATTACATTGTTTTTTGTTGTTTGGTTTTGTTTTTTTTTTTTTGTGACCACACAGAATCACAGAATAGTTGGGGTTGGAAAGGACACCTAGAGATTCAGGCTGCTACTCAAAACATAGCTAGAACAGCATTATGTCAGGTTTTGAGTATATCTACTCAGTACTGCAAAACCTCTTGGAGCTGCTAGTTCCTGGGTTCCAGCACCTTTACACTGCATAAGCTTTTTCTTACGTTTAAACAGAATTTCCTGTATCAATTTGTGTGCATTGTCCTTTGTCCTTTCAGTGGATACAGCTAAAAAGAGTCTTGAGTTCATCTTTCTTTCCTCTCAGCACATACTTACATGCATTGGCAAGGTTTTGGTGAGGGTCTTCCTAATGCAGCTCAGAATGCCGGTTACCCTGCTCTTGCAGGGGGGTTGGACTAGATGATCTTTTTAGGTCCCTTCCAACCCTTGGGATTCTGTGATTCTGTGAGATGCTTTGCTGCAAGGGTGTATTGTTAGCTCAAGGTCAGTTTGGTGACCACCAGATCTGCAGGGCCTGTTCTGCACACTGCTTTCCAACTTGTCAGCTCCCACCTGTACTGATGCGTGGACTTACTTCTCCCTGGGTGCAGGACTTTGCATTGCATTTTGTTGAACTTCATAAAATTTCTCTTTCCTCATTTCTCTATTAATGAAGACAGATACTGGCTCCTTTACTGATCTCTGTGTTACATGCACTGTGAGATACTGCCCTTCAGCTGGACTCGAAACTAGCAGTTCACCCAGCTTTTTCCAGTTCAGATGTGTCTTAAGACTACCTGAACTGAAAAGACTGTTCTCTAGAAGAAACAGGAATTTTAGATAATCTTTCTTTTTTGCCTCAACTATAACACCTGATTCAGTGGCAAAAAGAAAAAGCCCCTACCCTTGGCCTACGTCCTTAGTCCATCACAGGTAGAGCAAAATATGTTTTTGGTGTGGTGTTTCCAGAGCCATACCAGGAAACTACGGTTCTGGCCACAGAAGTAAGAGTTGGGGAGATTAATTTACCCTTTTGTGACTTCAGAATTCTTATCAATAGATGAAGGCAGTAGTGGCAAGAAAGAGCTTGTATGCAGAGTAAGGGCATATGATAAGGGCATAATGCTTCTCCAGGGAAAGCAACATTCAGAATAACCTAGGGAGCCTGGGACAGTGCAGTGGGGGATGCATGACTGTAGGAGATTGAAAGAATTCTTTAGTGTGGGAGAAACAGAGAAAGTGCTCATGACAGGAGGACAAGACAGTGTGAAACTACACTGTGTGCTTCCCAAATTTCAGTGCTGAAATACTTCAAGTACTAAAAATTTCAGGCAGCAAAGGGCTATGAAATCCATGGTCAAAATGTGTTTCTTATATACCCATAGATATGAATGGATAGTAGTCTGCTGTCACTAGGAGTGTCTATTGGAGCTCAAAGAATAGATAATTATTCTGTGAGCCTAAAAAAAATAAAAAAAAAAAATTAGTTATTTTGATGGCAATGGAATATGATGTAAAACGAATTATATAACTAGAGCAGGGATTTGTAAAGAAATGCAATTATGGAAAGTAACAGAGATACGGTTTTTTAACTAGGATGTAATACTCTCATGTTTGCAAACTCTTTTCATTGAAATAGCATTAATTGTTTTTGTCTTACCATTATAAAGAAATAAGTTACTTTGTTAATAAAAAGCTTTTACATCCTCTTAATAATACTGATATTGAAAGTTCAGTAAATAAGTTAAACTTTCTCAGAAATGGGCAAGACAAATAAAAGCTGTTATATCTGTTTAAATGTTGTGTATGTACTAACATGAAAATAAATTTGAGAGTAAATATTGGATTTAAATAACTTTCTGTCCTCAGTGAACAATTGATAACCATTTAACAGCAAGAGTGAGCTTTCTTTTCTCTCCCTGAAGAACCTGTTTTATATAGTTATGTGCTTAATTATCCAGCAAATTCCTCTTAGTTGTGTGCTGACCCGTTTATTGAATGAAGGCACCAAAATATTAGAGAGCTGTTTATCATGTGTATTGTATTACTATGGTTTCAATCTATTTATTTTTCATGGCAGTTAAAAACCCCATTTTTAATGTACTCATTTTGAAATTGATTCATTGTGCCTTGAAAATAATTCAAAACAGCAATTATATAAAATAATACAGTATGTTTTGCAAAGTTGGTGGCACATTTGACTGAGCTTAAAACCTTAGATAGGCACTTGGCTCCTTTTATGGAGCACTAACGTGAAAAAATATGAGGAATAATGTGACAATTGTGTCTAAATGTGACAATTAAACAAAAAGCAGAAATTAAACAAAAGTTAGGTATTCCACCCATTTAATGCAGCTGAGATACATACCGTGTACAGTTAAAATCATTAGCATAGCTGATCAGATGAGTTTTCTTTCGGTTTGCATTTGAATATGCATGACAAATGAGCAAAATTATGAAATATTTGAAACAATTTTTTGTTGGGGGTTTTTTTGAGGCTCCTTTTGCAATATTAAAATTACTTCTTGAAATTTTTAGTTTAATTGTACCATTATTCATTCTGCAGCATGACATCATACTAGTATAATCCTTCACTATATAGAAAAATGGCTGATAAACTGAAGGAAGGGAATGGAATAAGTGAAGTACTTTTATGTGGGAGCAACATGATTTTGCCACTTGATTTTATTCTTATGACTAACTTTTCACTTGCTGGTTGGAGCTACCAGAGCAGTAATTCATGTGACTTCCCCTAAAATACTGAGAATAATTGCACTTAAATCATAAAACCAGTAGAGAAAACCATCTTTCCCAGAACCCTGAATTTTTAATAGACATTAAATCAGATTTGTGATTGGTGAATAATCCTCTGTTGATGTGGAAAAGATGTCTAATTTAGATAGAAAGTAAGTTTGAACATATGTGAATAATGTGTTATTGGCAAAATACTATATATTTTTAGAATGCTGGTATGACTTACTCTATATTCATTGTACCCTGATGCTGGAACTTAGACATTAGAAACAATTTAGAAGCCCAGAGTTTAAAACCAAAGTCTTATTAATCCAAAATTATCATGATGTGTGCTTTGTTTTCAAAGCCACTGTAAAGCTTATCAGCTCAGCTCCACAGAGACATCTGAAAATAATACTGATTAAAGTAGAAAGGTTTCTGTTCAAACCAAACCAAACCCCACATCTCTAAAAGAGAATAAGAAAACCTGCTTTTTACAGGGTTTAGTGTTGTGGGTTTGTTGTTTTGTTTTGGTGTTTGAGTTTTTTTCCTTGAAGAAAACTAAATGCTGTTTCTTTAAAAAGAAATTTCTACCTTTGTCCATTCAAGGAAACTAGGGCATGTATGATGTCTGTGTTTATTGTGAATCACTTAAACATGGTGCACTAATCAGATTGCATTTCTTTAATTTACTGTTATGATTTAAAACTGCTTGATTGGTTGAATGCCAATAGATGGAGAACTGTAGAATCATACTTCTGTGAAAATGAAGCTATTTTTAGGTGGTTTTAGCTTCTGTGTTTTCTTTCAGAGCAGAGCTGCATGGATATATTTCTGGGAGATCAAGAATAGTCATTCCCATAAACTGGGGCAAATATGTTGCTATTAGATATAGGCATTTTATTATTTTTAAACCCAGATACAGTTGTACAGAGATGGTTTTGGTGGTGTTTTTTTTTTTTTGTTGTTGTTGTTGTGCTTTTTTTTTTTTTAAAAAGTGGTCGTAAGAGCCACTGTTTATATGCTATAGATAAGGTTTTAAATGAACAAAAGGCAGCACAACAGGAAACATATGCTTTAATAGTTAGTTCACGCCCGCTAGCTGCTTTGAATAGGCTTGAAGATAATATCAGACAAGAAATGAACTCATTGTTTAGATTGTTGAAACTCCTACAAAATCTGAGCCTTTGCAGTCCTTTCTTCTTCAGGGCATTACTTAAATTCATCCTTCTTTGAAAATGCCTGTAGCTATGGACATCTTTTTATTCAGTGTATGTGCTTAAGCATAATCTATATTCTTGGTTTCACAAGAACACATTCGAGGTTTAAAGTTTTAAAGACTTTTTTCACCCTACTAAAAAACCAGTTTCAGATGTTTCTTTGTCTTAGCTGAATAAATGAAGATACTATGGTTAATGCTTTCCAAAACTGAAATAACAAAATAAATCAAAAAATACTTGCATAAAAGAGGATGGTGAAGTACACAGCAGCAAATTTCGGATCATCTTTCTAAAGTTAAAGGAATTTTAGTCTTTAGCTTGCATTGCGTCTTATGTTAAAAAAATATATAGAAAATTTTTAAAAATTTGCTTGAATGGAGCTCTGGAGTAGTGTTTCCCTAATCTAGCTTTTAGTTCTGCGTGCATGCACAGCTTTTGTTCCACAAGTTTTACTCCCTACTTTATCAACAAAGTTTCAACTCATTCTGAGTATCTCCAAGATTAGCATTAGTTCCAGTTTTGTTGGTGAGATTTAGCATGTGTGAGACGGAAGATAACTTGGATTTTATGTTCCTTTGCACAAGCTCCAAAGCCTTTTTTATCATACACAAATGTGACAAGGTGAAGAATGCTTGTGTTTTGTTGGTGAGATTATGAATGTTTAAAACTGTGTAGCAAGGGTTCTGACTAAGCTACCTCTGCTCTCGTGAGAACTCACTTAGAGTATTGTGTACAGTTCTTGTGTCCTCAACATAAAAAGGACATGGAACTGTTGGAACAAGTCCAGAGGGAGGGCCACGAGGACAATCAGGGGACTGGAGCACCTCCTGTATGAAGACAGGCTGAGAAAGTTGGGGCTGTTCAGCCTGGAGAAGGCTGCGTGGAGACCTCATAGCAGCCTTCCAGTGTCTGAAGGGGGCCTATAAGGATTCTGGCTAGGGTCTCTTCATTAGGAACTGTAGCTATAGGACAAGGGGTAATGGGTTAAAACTTAAACAGGGGAAGTTTAGATTGGATATAAGGAGGAAATTCTTTCCTGTGAGGGTGGTGAGGCGCTGGAATGGGTTGCCCAGGGAAGTTGTGAATGCTCCATCCTTAGCGCGGTGTTCAAGGCCAGGTTGGACAGAGCCTTGGGTGGGATGGTTTAGTGTGAGGTGTCCCTGCCCATGGCAGGGAGGCTGGAACTAGATGATCTTAAGGTCCTTTCCAACCCTAACTAGTCTATGATTCTATAATAGTAAAAAATTATGAAGTTAAGATTGACTATAAGTAATATATACCTAACACAGGGTTTCAATATGCTGTCCTTCTAAATGTTTGATACAAAACACCTCTTGGAACAGGATACCTGATTTGGTAGATCACTAATTTTAACCACTATGGTAATTCTTATATTTTTTTTGTTTGCTCTGATTGTTTGTGCATTCATATTTCTTGCACACTGAAGCTCTGATAGACATGGGGCCAGGGATTAAAAGTCAGACAGCTGAAGATGTTACTGCCTACAGCCCTGATGATGAACTTTCCTGTCCTCAAGAGAGGAGTGTATGATCCACTCACGCAAATCAACTCCTGAAAGACCGCAGGTTTCAGGCAGGTATATTAAGGTAAACTGGTTCCAGTGTTGCTTTATCCTGATATGTCAGGCTGAAAACTGAAGGTCCAGGAGTTCATTTATAATCTGATCAGATGCCGCTGTTTTGGGGCCAGCAGCATCTGTCAGAAGGGGGTTGTGGGCAACTGGGGTAATAACTGATTTAGCTGTTTGTCTGATTTTCAGTCTCTTTCCACATCTGTTAGGACCTTCAAAGTCTGCACCTACACACAGAATTACTAGATTTTTGCTTTTTATTATTCATAAACACACCAGTGGTCTGATTATTTGAAGTAATCTTCAAAATGTAAATCTCAGTTTTGTTTTCATTCACTGCACTACTTTAAGTAGTAAATACAGATTACCACATCCACAGTGTAATGACCCAATGCTAACAGCCTGTTTGCCCAAGATGTTGTTTGTACCTAATCAGGACAAAACCCCACAGTGTTTTATTATGGTATAAAAGATCCATTTTTATTCTATTTTGAAATGTAATTCTTTCTAATGTTAAGATGTTAATTTTCTATTATAGCAACCTAGTGAAATCCTCATTCAAAAACATTTCTACTCGGTTATTTTAGTAATTTGGATTTAGGTATACTGTGAATTGGTATTGCAAACAAACCAATAAACAAGTTGGATGTAATTTAATATTGACAGATACTGTATATCATGGCTGGGAACCATAAACACAATATAAATAAAATGAATATTATTGAATGTAAATATGAGAGCTTTGAGAGAAATCTTGGAGTAATGGCCTACATATTTCTGGCAAGTACCCTTATGAAGAGACAGTTACTAAAAGTGGATTATTTTAGAGAGAATTTTAACATAACAAATGTGGTTAGATTTTTAAATGTGTTCTGGTAACTATTATATTCAAATATTTTCAGTATTTCTTAACATGAGCTTACTGTTTTCAAAGACAAAAAGGAATATCCTAAGACTTCTTACTGTTGGCTTTAGTAATTATTCTTGGTCTGCTTATAGTGTAATGTACCAAGCAAAGAAAAAAAATGTATCTCTCTTTACAAAATGCTGCTACTGTAGAAACAGCTTTAGAAATAGTTTTGTAAAATCCATGACTGATGTAAAAAAAAAACAAAAACAAAAAAAAAAAAAACTAAAACAAAAAAACACCAAAAAACAACCCAACCAAAAAAAAGCACAAAAGAAAAAACAACCCAATTACTGAAATCTCCTGCATAAACAAACACAAAAAAAACAACCCACCACAACTTAAAAGCAAATAAAAACCTGTTTGATGAATGAGGTGTAGAAGTGTTACCATCATGTAGATGGGATATAAATTTATACTAAGACTAGGTAAGTAGGGTTTGTTCCTGGTATATTGAATTATAAATTTGGGGCTTCATGCAGATGCTTACATCACAGTCAGTGAAAATTGAGGACAGTCGATACAATCTGATTCTACCAGTTATGTTTTAATTTTTTAAAGTAATTTCATATCATAGAAAAAAAAAAACACAGAATTTTGTAAGCCAGCTTGCCTAATCCTTAATGATTAGGCATAATGATAATCCATTCAGCATGATAACTCTTTCTCTGAGCCATTTTAATCAGTGTTGTGGGGAAAACTGAATGCATCAGTTACTGTACAAATGTAACTGCTCTTAAAATCCTGTCCCTAGAGGCTGAGGTACTTGAAGGAGCAGAATATTCCTATTGCATAAATTGATAGTAGTTGTTGCTGTGTTGTTATGCCCTGGGTTTTTTTCCTGGGTAATTATTTCAAAGATTATTTTTTTTTAAGTTAAACGTTTTTGCATAAATGAGTATACACTCTTCTCACATTGTCAAGGAAGTTCAGTAGCTAACTTGATTCTAATGCATTTGTGCTTGTGAACAAGTCTAATGTATTACTGTGGTTGCCTTTAATATATTTACTATTCTGCCTTTATTTTCTTAATTTTTAGTAATACTTAGTAAGCACTGGTAACTTATGATAACTTAAAAAATGATGATTGCAGAGAAGTCTTCAACGATTGCCTAAATTTTCTAAGTAGGTATTTCAAAAGATAAGTGATCTGGAACAATGTTATTGATAGTCACTGTAAAAAGTTTTGTCTGAAATCATAAGTCATTATAGCAAATTTTTTTCTCCACCACACTTTGTCAAATGTGATGTTATGATGTGCATGTAGAACTAAAGAATTACCACCATATAAATGTGGACTGTATTATAAAAGGTAGTAAATAATTTATTTCCCCAGGTATTTTAGGAGATTTCTGTATTTGGCTTTGTTAAATGTGATTTGATTTTATGATGTGCATGTAATACTAGAGAATTACCAACATGTAAATGTGGACTGTATTATAAAAGGTAGGCAGTAAATCACTGATTTCCCTAGGTATTTTAGGAGACTTCTGCCTTCTAAAGAGACACAGTCTCAGTGGAAAAAAGCCTGGTTTTAGTAGACTGAGTTTAATGAGTCTAAATCAGTAGCAGTTTTTTGAAACCTGTGTTTATGCATTCAGCCAGACACCATATGACATCCGTGGCTAATCTCACCTGCTGCCATTGCCTGTTCCTTCTCACCTGCTGCTATTGCCTGCTGTTACATACTTGACTTTCAAAGGAAGCTAAGGTTGGTGGAACACAATTAAGAGAAGCAAGTTTTGATTGATTGATAGGTACTTAGTTAGATTCTTCAGTTAAAATTGTACTTTATTTTATAAAGTTTGATCTTAATTTTTGAAGAAGCAGCTGGAATTTTTTGGCTACTAGAGGCTGCTAGTGCTTTCACTTTTATCACAGACATTAGATTAATGAAATAAGGTAATTAATTAACAGTTTTCCTTTCTTTCCTTTCTTTTCTCCCTTCTCGTCTCTTTTTTAATTTTTTTTTTTTCTGATTTCAGCCTGTAGTTGCAGAGCAGTCAGTAGCAGTGGGTGGCAATCATAAATCCATAGATTTATTGTCGTAGATTTCTGTAGCCTGACCGCCTGCTGGTACAATTACAGCTTAAAATCAACTGTGGAATTTGACAGTTTGGAGGAGGTTTTTACAAAAATCAAGATTTTAAGGAGATATTCTTAGCATTTGTAACTCAGTTCTCTCAAAGTCAAGCGGCTGTGGTCTTTGAAAGCATCTCGTAAACTTTTAATTTCAAATGTCATTTAAATAATATTCAATTGTTTTGACAAGGTAACAATTATACTGATACACTAGGTACAGCACTTGCGCAGTTGAATTCATGAGGTTTTCAACTGTAAATTACTTGTCATTGCATCAGCTTACTGCAGATGCTGATAAATACATGTGATAACACTAACATCTGTACTTTCTAATGCAGCAAGCAGCTTTTTGTGTTTGTATTATATTAGTCTAGAAAGCTCTGCTTATGCAAGGGCTAAGATGGGAAGCAATTTTTCACAGTTCATACTTGCCACACCCATAGCTCTGCTTCGGTCTTTCTATGCTTTTCTTAACTGAGTTTGGATTTAACTTGAATTTTGTCACTAACTTTTAATCTTTTCAACTATTATCTTCTCTATGTTCTTTTTCTTCAGAGGAACGTAAAACATGGCTGAATCAAGGACGTCTTGGGCTGTAATTTAACTATGAACTCTGCTTTTCATCTGCCTTTATTTCAGTTGTGTGTTAACTTCCTGTTTATTATGCAACCAGGTCTGGGGTTTGTCTGTGTCAAAAATTCTTTAAATATGTAGTTTAGAAGTGTTAGATATATGTGCAAATTGGAGTACATAATACATAAATCTGACAAGTTCTGCTGGAGGAAAAGCACATACTAAAAGACAGACATGGGGAGTCAGTGGTAACAGACTGGGTCACAATGTAAAATTCTCTGTATCCTGTCTATGGAAATATACTTGAGTACTCACTAGTTGAGTACTTGAGGCAGTGTCTCACACCATTCTTTACAGAAAAAGAAATTTTAGTCCTATTTATGATGTCACTGATTTAGTTAGGACTCAGGATATTATTTTGAAGTAGCTGGCAGATAACGAAATCTGAATTTTATTTTAATATTTTAATAATTAATGTAGCAATCAATAGAGTATACTTTCACAGAGATGATTGATTGAAGTATCCTTTAATTGCAGCCTTTAATTAGAATTGATGGCTCACCACCCTAGCTCTTGTCTATTATATTAATAATTACAAAATTGATTTACTTCCATTTTAATTTTGATCCACTGGGGAGCTACGTGGCTCAAATTCACATCTTTGCAAATGAAGGTGACTTGATGACAGTCACGATAGGGCATTGCCTCTCGTCTATATTTGTAAAGGTATATGCATATAAACTATGCTTGTTAGTGTAATTTTGTTTCATCATGTCCTATCCAATTATTTATTTTAGGTGTAGTAAAGGAGTAGTGGCACCTATTGGGCTGTTTTGTTTCTGTATTTACTTTTTTGTTGTTATGCTAAATGCTACTCAGTCAAAGACTGATAGTGGAGCCTTATAGTGGTAGTTGAAAAATGCCCGGTGGCTGATTTAACATTTTTATGTATGTTTGAGTTTCTTTGCTTGCTTCAAGCTTTTTTTGCCTTTTTTTTTTTTTTTTAATCTAGGCCATTCATACTAAAGATTTTATATATTTTAGACAGCGGGTTTGGTTTTGTTGTGTTTTTTTTTTTTTTTTTTTTTACTTACAAACTACTTTAAGAAGTATGTATATATCTATACATATTTATATAAAAGTATCTTCCTTCCCTGTGGACAAAGGAAAGCCTTACATTCATCCCTCTTATTTTTGATTGCCCTGGTTTTATATATCCTTTTGCTTTAATAAATCTCCAAGATCTAAAGCATATAGTGTTCTTCTTCTGATGAATACAAGAAAACCCAAACCCAGAAACAAAAGAAAAAAAACAAAACTAAGCCTGTCTGAATCCTTTGTGGTGGATTTGCAGCAAACTGTAGTTCAGTCTTTTTTTTTTTTTTTTCTTCATGCCCTTGAGGTGACCTGTTAGATTAGATACTGTAGAGATTAGCAAAGGTTGTGTTATCTCGCATACAGTAGGAAATACTATAAGCACAAAAATTAGTTTTGCATCCTTGAAGTCTTAGATAAGTAATGTCTGTTTGTATACCAGAGTATGACTAGAACTGCAGTTGAATCTTACAGTAAAAATGTTTCTGTCTTGTGTATTAAGAAGATACAGAACAAGTACTTTTCCCCAAAGACAAGCTAATCTCATTGGTGATCTTTTTTAAATTCTAATGGTTTATCCTGCTGGATTCTCTGAGGGTTGCCTTTTTTTTATCTTGGCTGTTCAGTCAAGATACCACTGCTTAGGACATATACCATAAGCATTTGAATAGTAATTGATTCAGAAGGTATTATTGAGTAAAATCTGTGGAACTCTTGATTATTTCAGCCTAGATTTCCATGTTCTCACATAGACCCAAGTGAGCAGAGGAAGGTCTTTTTTGGTCTTTTTCTGATTGGTTATCACTTTGGAGATCTGAGATGCACATTTCCTAGGAGCATTTTGTGGCATGGCATTGTAGGCATATACGCATTAGATTGTTGAGCACAAATCTGAATCTTGCTCAGAAGCAATGACTCTAATCTTCAGTAGCACATGAAATTTCTGCATGTTACAATGCCATGCCAAGTCCTTCAACCTGATAGCAGTTAGGTGATGTTTGACAATTTCCAAAATAAGCATAAGCATTGTAGTCACATGCTACCACTGTAACCATCATTTAGTGGCTGTATCAGAGAAGTGTCTTGAAGGGTTTCCTTTAGAAGATTTGATATAAAGAAATGCAATTCTAACAGGACACGATAAAATTGAGTAGGGAAAGAAAATTTACATCACTGTGCCAGAATTCTGAAGCAGACTGACTTGCATAAATCAGTCTGCAGGATATCTGAAGTTTAAAGTTTGTCAAGTTAACATCAATAAAACTGCAGTAGCAGTTTTTCAGAGTTTATATACAGGTGCTTCTACATCCAAGTTAAGTAAAGAGAGGACAAAGTTGAAGTTGATATTAAAGCTCAGATTACCTTTTGGATACATGCCATACAAAAGAGTCTTTAATGATGTCAGCAATACCTGCATGCAAGTGATACAGGGAAATACTGTGTCTTGCTAAATTTTTATTGGAGAGGTACATCATCTTTAATTAACTTTATTCTGCATTCTGTGTGCCAGAGATTGTGACATAAGAAGTAAGGAAATACAGCTCTTAGAGTTACCCAACAGCTAATGCTATCTTCATGCTTGTAAATCTCCTTTTATGCTGCCTATATTTTACTTAGCTAATAGCCAGAAAGCCTGGTGGTTGCAAACAAATGTAGAACAAAAAGCTAGGTGGCTTTTCTGTCCTACTTCTCTCCAATTCTCGCCACCACTGTGGAAAGCTTCTGAAGGGTGGGAAAAGGAGAGGTTTGTGAGAGACAAGCAAGAAGTGGAAATACCATGTATCCCCTACTTCAGAAATTCTCACTGCCTTGAGTTTGTGGTCACCACAGCAACCCAAAGCATTTAGTTTTAGGCATTCCACTGTTAAGATAATATTTTTCTTAACCAACAGCTTACCCCACACTCTTTTCTAGTATTTTCACATTTACTTGCATTTTATATCTTTATGGTGCTACTGAAGGAAGTCCCCAGGGTGCCTGCAAGGAAAAGGGGAAACTGTGTTTGAAAGGAGGCTGTCTGCTTTGAAAAACTACCCTTAGTTCCTTGAGGATTATTGCTGCTGAGTTTCATGTCAGTGGTTAGGTCTGTGGAAAGGAAACTAGAGCTACTTCTTTGCAGGAAGATCACAAAATCTTGGTGATTATGTCTTGGGAGTCTTGCCCTGCTTTAGGAAACACTGCTTTCCAAAGGTAGTATTTTTACTGAAGAGAAAAAATTCACTAAGGAAAGGAGGAGGAATGAAAGAGAAGAATGATTTTTGCTTTGCAGTTTTTGGCATTTGTAAAAGACTAATAACTTGTTGATTCTTACACTGGCCATTGGAGAAGAAACTTTTCTTTAGTATGCCTCCTACTCAAGACAAAATGCTAAGGAGCTATTAGGAATTAAAATCCAGCTCCTACACACATAAGGAAACTGTCTGTTATTACCGAAAAAGAGTGCCATGGTAACGTGATCGTATTTCTAGCATCATCTGAAAATATTACTTTCATTGATATCACCTTGTCATCTTGACACTGCCTTTGAGCTTGGCTCACCAAGCTTTCTAAGGTTTCACCTAGCACAGCAGAACTTAGGACTTTAGCTTCAGTTCAGCTTTGGCAATATTTCTGAGGATTTCTGGACTCTGTCATAATCAGCCCTTTACACCCTGGATACTGTCCTAATCCTATAAAATAAAAGTATCCAATTTAAACAGTAACTTGTAGCACAGGTATGCAGCTGTCCCTTCATACCAGTGAAAACATGCATTTCATATGTTGCTATCTGTAGATGTCAACCGAGGTGAGATCTGTGGATTTTATATGTGGATTGTGTCTTCTGCTTGCTTTGTTTAGGCATTTCTACAATACCAGCAAGTAACATCACTTTGTAATTCTGGTTTGATTCACTGGTATAAGTTTCATATAAATAAGTTCTGATAGCAGTGTTGAGTTGCACCTGAGCCTATGTAGAATAAAATTTGTAATGCCAGCCTCAAAAGACTCTTGACTGGGTCATGGTTGATGATATACTCTAATTATATATGTGAGGAGCAAACATACAATAATAATCAAATACCGATACTCAATCTGCAATGCTAACCTGGTGTGAACTCAGGTAGAATGCTTTGTAAAATTGGTTTGGTTTGATTTTAAACTTGTAAGAAAGTTAATGAATAAAAATATTTCTAATAAAACATAGCACTGATTCTATTATAATTTAATCATTTTTAAAGTTCAGGAAAGTGGATTTTCAAATTTAATTTCATAACTTCTGTAGCTATGATGATTGCTTGTAAATGAACAGCTGCATCTTCATTGCTACAGGCTTAAGTCAAGTCTGTGAGTCCCACAGGTTTTGAATTCCATAGCACTGTAGTAAGAAACGTAGACATATAAAGGCTTATGTTGTAAGACTAAGTACAGTCCATGTAATATTCATGATTAGTAAGGCAAACAAAATACAGCCTTACACCAAATGCTGCAGTGAAAACCACTGTAGAAAAGAAGTAGTACAAAATAACAAGGCTTACAATAATCAGCAGAATAATGTGGTATATTTTATGCTTATTTTTAATTTTAAAACTTAACGTATAGATGAAAATGCACTCATTACCTCATTGTATTTTTTCACAACTTAGTAATTAAGTCCCTTTGTTTAAACTGTTTCTTCTCTTTTTTTGTTCCATTTGGCATTGACTTATAAACTGCGTGTTTATAAACCTTTGTTATTTCTTGGCACTTTTTTTTTAATCATTTCAATAATTTAATATCTAGAACACTACAGTCTGCAGGATGTTTTCTTAGGAGTAGCACAAAAAGCTGTGAAAAATGAGGGGCAGGAACGATCACAGTCTCATAGTTCATCTCAGACTATAACTATCATTAATGTAATTCAGAGTGATCTTGGTATCAGAATGTAAGAGTTATGGCACTGTCGTGATTTAAGCTCAGCCGTAAATCAGCCACACAGTTTCTCTCTCACTCCCCTCCTTCTTCCCTCCCCTGCTGCTGGAGGGATGGGGAGGAGAATTGAAAGAATGTAACTCCCATGTGTTGAGATAAGAACAGTCTGGTAACTAAGGTATAACACAAATCACTGCTGCTACCACCAATAATAGTAATACTGATAAAGGAAATAACAAGAGAACAATACCACCTGCTGTCCGATAGCTAGCCTGACCCCGGCAGTGAACCTGACCTTCTGGGTAACTCCCAGTTTACATCCTGGGCATGACGAGCTGTGGTATGGAATATCTTTTTGGCTAGTTTGGGTCAGGTGTCTTGTCTCTGCTTCTTCCCATCTTCCCCTCCTCCTTGGCAGAGCATGAGAGTCGGGAAGTCCTTGATCAGACTAAAACATTTGAGCAGTAACTAAAAACATTGGTGTTATCAGCGCTGTTCCCAGGCCGAAAGTCAAAAACACAGCGCTGCACCAGCTGCTAAGAAGGAATAAAAATGACTGCTACTGCTGAACCCAGGATGGGCACTCAAAATTCCTCTGTATTTTGAGCAGGAAATGCAAATTCAGTGCATGTTAATCAGAAAATGTTTGGTTTTCTTTTTTTAAGTAAACATCTATTTTGTTTACACTTGAGACAGTACTTTAGTCACTCAGTATCTGTTTACTAGTCAAAAAGTTCAACTTGAGAGCTAGCCTTAGGGATGAATTAGAAAGAGTTGCAAGAGTCTGTTTAAAGACACTTGTTTCATAATTATGTTTCTTAGGGCTCCGTTTGTGACCGTAAGAAGGGTTTGTATGTTCAGTTGAAAGGGATGTTCATAAGGAATACTCCTAGTTTATCAAAAGCATAAAAAAAGCCTAAATACACAAAAGCATAGTAGTTGAATTTTGCTTTTTATTAGTATATGCATATACCGTTGCTTCTGAATAGACCAGTGTTTTAAGAGGATTTTGAGCAAGACACTGTTTGATGAGCTTCAGTGCTACCTTGCCTGATGTTTCTGTGAAACAATGTTGAGTCCTTAACTAACATGATCCACATTTGACAGAGGTCAAAATCTCTTGCATAATTAAATTCTGAAAAGCTGTGTGAAGATAACTATTTGTGGATTGAAGAATGATGCTATGAAGGCCTCCAGAAAAGCCTGTATTTGTTGTCTCCAGAAAATAAACAGCTCTGGGGAAAGCTTCAGTCAGAATCTGCACCTTCTTACTTTAGACGCAAAGATGCAAATCTGTAGGGTAATAGGCTTTATTAATTCCAGCTTCATGAAATTACTTGGAGGTTTTGATGTTATTTTTGTCATGATTCTGATCTTGTTTTTTCTCAGGAGTGGGGATTTAAAAAAAAAAAAGAAAAAAGGCTTTTTTTTTTTTTTTTTTTTTTTATCATGCAGGAATAAACAATCTGTGATTCAGATTGGTTGTCTGCGAGATTAAGAAATCTAATGAGCCTGGAAAGTTCTTTTTCAATGGGCAAAAATTATTTCCTTGATAATGCAAATCTCATGAATGGTCAAAGAATAAAGATTGTACTGCATCCGTTTTTTCTCATTTTAGGAGGTATTAGTCTGTTACAAAGTTATGTACCTTGTAAAATGTTCCTTGTTTATTTAGTGTTAAAATTTAGAATGAATAGGAATTTCACTCTTATTTCAGACTGGTTTATTGATTTTGCCAAAAGAAATCTAAAATCAGATTTAGAGGAAAGCAGGTATATTTTAAAACCTGACATAGTTCTGATATATTTGGTCAATAACAGCTTTGGAAACAGTCCCTTTACAGCCTCTAAGCTGTGAAAACAGAGGATATACTGTTAGTACTGAAGCTTTGTTCAGTTGGCTACTTGTTCTAAGTAGGTACAAGTTAAAGTTTCAGGAAAGAGTATTACTATGTATAGTTGTGAAACATGGTCTGGATCAATACAAGATATCTGTGGACAATTTTCATTTTGTTTATGCTGTTTCTGTCTGTGATTAGAAACTGCGTGCTGCAATTTTTTTATTCCTAGACTAGAATAAATAAATGTTTCTTGCTAGGCTTTCATTTTATAGTAGTACACGATTCTTTTTTTATAATTATTTGCAGCTGAATCTGCTTCATTTTAGAGAGCTATTTTCTAATGTACTGTGGGTTTACCTATTTCCAGAAACATCGAATCATAGAATAGTTTGGCTTGGAAGGGACCTTCAGCGGTCATCTAGTCCAGCCTTCCTGCAGTGAACGGGGTCACCTTCAACTAGATCAGGTTGTCAAAAAACCCATCAAACCTATGTCAAAAAAAGACATAAAATATGGATGTGCTTATATGCAATCAATTCTCTGACTAAATTTTTTTCATTTAAAAACTTGAGCAGTATTTATTTGGGGGGTAATTATTTTGACTATGTCTAGATTGAAATGATCAAAATATGTTACTAATAGGCATCCTGCCTGTGCAAATTATTTAAATGGTGCTGGTTCTCCTCCTGGCTTTTACTCAACTTTTGTTGTTCCCAGTCTAGTGTCCTGTTAGACATAATTTATCTCAACCTATATTTAAAGTAGCTTAACTCCTTTGATGTTAATCAGTGTTTGTTAGGAGTTACTGAAAGTTTCAAATACCAATGCTTTGGATGTACAAATTTTAAAATTAGTATTCCCATGCAGTTGATTTCAATCCACTTTCCATGTGAAAAATTCTCTGTGTTTAGCTAGTATTTTCTCTGTTTACTGAAACTTCAAATGTTCCCTTGATAATCTACCTTGTTAGCTTTTAAGTGACATTTCGTTAGCAAGCCATCATACTGTACCTTTTGCACAGGTTTTGTAGGTCCTAACTCCAAAATCCAAAGATAAGTTTTATTTTGCCAAAAACGGAGTTGAGAAGATGGCTAGTGAATAGTGAAATAGGAAATCTCAAAGACCCCACAAGTAACACATTTTAATAACTAAGTTTTGAGGGTATTATCTTTATTGATGGTAATGATACTGGGGAAAAAGAGAAGGGGCAGAGGGCTGTTAGGCTGTCACCTTCTCAGGCATTTAAGTCCTTCAGGTCATTTCACACTTAAATTCATCTTAACATACATTCCTATCTCAGGTTAACTTGGCTTGTTAATGCTCATGAAAAAAAATATGCTGTGTCTGGATTGATGATGCTGTCTGAATTTCTCACAATAATGTTTAAAAAGTGTATTAGAGGACTACTACCCACTCACTATTATGTTGCGTGGTTAGGGATCATAAGGATTGGTGAGTGTAAATGCTCTTTAATTTCTGGCTAGTGTTACCTCGCTTGTGGTAGTGCCTATACCTAAGGCTCTAAATGCTGTGACGAAAAGTGTAATACCAAGTGATACATGATGATTGGAATGGTATTGGTATTTGTCTGTTCCTTCAGCAGAGTAACTGGGCTCCACCTCCTTCCTGCAGAAAGGGAGAAGTTCTGCAGTTGGAGAGGAGGTGTGCAATACCTACTGCACCCTCCTTCCTGTCCATTCCCAACACATGTACCTGCAGTGCCCCCCTGCTGCTGAAATAGAGAAGCTGTATGAGCATCCCTGGTTTAGGGTTGAGGAAGGAAACAGATTTAAGATTGTAGAAGGCTGGGCCGTTCCTGGTAGAGAATTCTTACAGGTGATTAGCAGAGAGTAGGTTCTGTTCATGAAGCTCACATTCTTTATTTATAATTCTGCTGCCATCGCATAAAGATAAGCTGTCAGGCAAACAGAGAAAAGAGACAACTTCATAAATATTTGCGCCAGTAGTGAATCTAATTTTTAGAGGTGAATTTGTCTTTGCTCCTTGGCCTGTTCAGGAGGAAAACTTGTGAGGTTCTCAATTCTGTGAATTCAGTCTTGTATTACTGCACAGCAGGACCATGGAGGAGTATCTGAGCATTAGCAACTTGCACAGATTCATTAGAAATTCCAGCCCACGGGGAAGCTCTCTGAAAGAGTAGCAGTGGAAAAACTGCTGCCCTGGAGTCAGCTCAGATGCAGATTCCTCTATCCCACTGATTCCTGATGTTTTCTGTGCATGATGTTTAGCTTATGGTTTAACTGGGGGCAGGTTATTCTTTAGGAAATCGTGTAGTTAGTTACATTTCAAGTATGCTTGTTTATTATGTTTTAGTTTACACATGTTGCTTGTGCATTTGGGTATACATAACTTCAATTCACATTGTAATATTATCTTTGTGAAGTGATAGTAAATGTTTACTTTGTCTTTCAGGGATTTTTTTTTTTAATCATCTATGTGTAATGAGAGCTGTGTTTAATCATTTTTACATCAGTGTGTAATGAGATCTGATCATCCTGTTTTAATGTGACTTTTATTATTATTTTTATTACAAATTTTTAATAACGTGGCAGTGTCCATCAGAGACGGTACCGTGTATGAATTCATGTTAGAAATTATCATTCTTTAGTTTATCAAGATCTATCTGATTAGATATACTGGAAGATTAACACTTGTCTGATAGGTAAATAAGCACATTTAGGGATGTTAAAGGATTTCTGTGTTAGAACATATAGAAAAATCTTACGCTAGGACTGGTCAGAAAAGTTTATTTAAATTTTTAAAAAGGGATTTACTGATTTCCATCTTAAAAAAAAAAAAAAAAAACAAAAAAAAAAAAAAAGAACAACAACAAAACAGGACTAAGGGTGCAAAAAAACAAAAGTTCCAGATAGTCTTTAAATAGACTTACACATTTGTAATGCAAAAATGTATTACTTAGAATTATATCTAGAAGAATGCAGTGGTTTATTGGCTTAAATTTTTCTGTTTAATACTGAACAGAAATGCGGAGAATGAAACCCAATAATATATTCAGTAGGTCAGTAGTATATTCAGTCCAGGTTCTTATCTCACAGTCAGATTTATGTTGGAGACTTACCGTCTGTGAAATATCAATGACTTTAGTGGCAATATCCATAGAATTATGGATATGATGATGAGGTTGTGGCTGTTAACATGTTGACTATTTATTCCAGATGAATTCTGACACCATTCAGTTCACAAGCAGACATGCTTCAAAAAGCAGAGGAAAAAACACTGTTCTTCAGCCCTGGTCTTTATCAGTGAAGTTAAGTGAGATAGCTGCCTAGATTTCCTTAAAACCAATAATATAAACATTGAAGTGTGGTAGCATTTGTATAAACAATGAATTGTGATATTATTCTTTTGAATAGTTGAAAATACTTGCAAAATGACTGGCCCATAAAAAGGGCTCTGGTCTGTAGCAGCCGTAGTACTGGTAGGAAATCTTTTGTTCACTTCTCTTTCTGATGCTGAAAGTGTACAGAAAGTAAAGAAAATGGCAATGTTCCTAATCCTCTCTTTTCATTTTTTCTTTCCTTTCCTTTTTTTTTTTTTTAAATCTTCTGTGAGCTTTTTAGAACATGTAAAAAAAGGGATTCAGCAAGATCTTTAGCTCATTGCTACTGAACTTGCCAAGGCTGTTATTTCTACCTTTACTATTCTAAAGGTGATTTTGTGCAAGAATGAATATAGTTCAGCAAATATCTTTGAAGCGAGCATTTTTGAATGCTTAGGAATATGTAACTGTGTTGGCTATAAAAATAAAAAATAGCTGTCATCCAGTGCAAAAAGTTATGAAAAAGTTCAATTTAGAAAATTCAGCCTAGGTAATGTTTTTTCTTCTTTCATTGTGGACTTCTGTATGACAAAATATTTGTAAATTTATATAAATCTTCTGGTTGGAAATAATTCTGGCATTTGCTTTTGGAGGGAAATACATCTTTTTACTGACATTTCAGTAAATTTACCTCTTAACTGCATCAAGATCGTTTAACATACTGCCTTATTCCTACACCCATGCAATGCTTTTAATGTTGTTATATAGTATTAATAGTAATAATTATAGCTTTAATATTAAGATTAATCCAACATTTATGTTGTAGCTTTCTCTGGAAAACAATATTATCTTTTGTGTGTATGTGTATACAGTGAGCCTTCGCGGAGCCTATACTATGTACTCTGTATAGTTAAGGGTGAGAGCTTTGGATCTTTGTGGGCTGATTCCATCCAAAGGTAGATGTTATGCATTGTTCCTGGATATCCCTGTCTTTCTCAAACAGCTACCTTGGACTCAATGCATAAATTTTAGAAAACTAAATTTAGAGAGGTGTAAATGCCATTCATCGAAGAACCAAAGGACGTGCTCTAAAAGGGTTCCAGTCTGGAAGTCAGGAAGGAATTTGCTGTAAGCACAATATGGATTTGGACTAAGATTTAGAGAGAAACACAAAGGAGCAAAGTACAAAAAGAAGTGTGTCTTTGCGTTTGTGCATGTATGTTTCTAAGTGCCCATTCTGTATCTGTGTTATATGACTGCATCAAAATGTCATCCTGGGTTTGACATGGCAGTATTCTTCCTGTTCTGAAAACATAAGGTGTATGCGTCCTTGTCTCTTTCCTTATATTTCTGGACTGGGATGTAGAATAATTCTTATAATATAGTTGCTATAGTGTGTCTGTATACATATTAACCCTACCTGAAATTATGTTTGTCTCTAGTATACAACTTGAACACTATAGATAATTTTTTGCATGATCATGTTTTAAATTAAAAAACACTCAGTAATAATAACCCTACTTGTGAAAATTCATATTTCCGTTATCACCATCAGTGGTTACTTGCAATGTATAAAAAAGACCCCAATCTAATTACAAATATTTCAATAGACTCTCTAATCTGAACCTTAAGTATAGTTCATTTGCCTAAAATACACTATTGTCTTCCTCCAAAAAAGTATGTAGTAAGGAATGTATTAGGTGATTTCATTTACTGAACTATCCAGGAGGATTTTCCAAAGCTTTTCACAGGCTTTTAAACTATGGAACTTGAGAAATATTTTTGAGAAGAAAAGCTCCCTTGGTGATTTGAAGTGTTATCACTCTAAATTATAAAATGTATCAGTTCCTATGTTTTTCAAAGTATATTTTCTGTTTAAATAGGTGGGTTTTTTTCCTTTGGTAATTGTATGTGTAGGAGTCACTATTAACAGAGGTTCATATTACTGTAGCATATCATAAAAGCTGTAATTGCCAACTGAATATTACATGAAAAGTATTCTTAAGTGCTTTTGTTGATAGGACAATTTGGTCCAGATATCTTGAAAATCACATGTAATTTTTCTGTTCTATGGTCCTCTTCCAAAAATAAGGTCAGCTCTGTTTTTTTTCCACCAAATTTGGTCTTTTAGTAGTATTGTGTGTGCTTGGTTTTTAATGATTTTGACAACTTTTGCTTCTCAGAGACCTTCACATTTTTGTCAAAACTTGGGTATTATATTTCTATTGATATGTTTTATTTATTTACTTAGATGCTTACTGTTCACTGATGGAGAAGAATAGTAACACTTAAATAGCAATTAAATTATTAAAATAAGTATATTTTGTTTAAATTCTGTATTTTGTATTCCCATAATTTTAATGGGGGTTTTTTTTTCATTATTTTGTTCTTGAGGACAGACCCTTACAGGAAATATGTTCACTTTCCAATTTAATGAAACTGAAGAAGATGGCAGTGTTAGCCTATTTACCGAACAATTTGAGAGGTAGAGGAGAAAGCAGATAGGGCATTGTTTCCCCAAATACTGTTTTGGAGAAGTTCTTCTCTGGCATACAATTTAATAGCAGCAAAATGTAAAAAATTCTTCTTGATCCCCTTCTAACTACTTTCACAGTTTGATGTTAATGTTATCATGGAATCAGGTGGGTTTTAATTTTCTTTGTTTAAATAGTTATTTCTTACAGATCATTTTACAAATAATATATGAAGACAACCATTTCCCCAAATGAACTGTCCATGGCTTGAGGTCCTGCTTAGTTCTAGAGCTTTATTTTCCAGAAACATGCTTTCCCAAAGCATAATTAGGTGGTGCTCGCTTTCAGTTGCAGTCCCTTGTTCCCGATTTACACACACACACTTTCTCTTTGAATAGTTCTTATCTGAGTAAATTCCTTCATAACACTATAGCAAGACAAAATCTTCGGCCTTTCCCTTTGGTTATGGGGAAATTTACCAGCTTTTGCAGTTGAATCTACAGGGGGTTTATGAATAATTCTTAAACAAAGAAAACTAGTTCTAAACCTTGTTTCCTGCCTTACACATAACAGTGTGACAATAATCATTAATTCCTCATTTCCCTTTATATAATTTTGGTGAAATCATCAAATCTTTAGCTGATACATAACAAAGGCGTTTATATTCAAAGGATTGTTTGCTTTGTAAGATGACTCATCATCCGTTCTAAGCGTTCAATAAAAATTTTGAGTGATGTTTTTTTTTTCCTTTTATTTAAATCTATTTAATTTCCTATGTTTCTCTCTCACATGGGAAGAATCCATTTCTTCAGACTCATAACCATGTTAAACCTGGATTCATGTAGTTCACTCTTGTGACCAGAGCACAATGGACTGTAAACTTGACATTTTCATAAAACTCTGAGAACTCATGCAGTTCATGCATTTTACAGATTTTTTTAAACTTGATTCAATATGATATATGAATTCTAGTGAAAGAGTCACATATTCAATTAAAGTAAACCAAATTGGAATATATGTGTGTATGAATATGTATATATATGCACATATACGTGTATTGCTATCTGTATGGGATACCTAGAAGATATGAGTTCAGCAGTCAGTTTCTTCTGCTAAAGCTGGTAATGCCTCCTGAGAACGCCTGTTCAGAAAATGCTTGAGGACTGATGTTAGAGGACCCCAAGTTCTAACTTATTTTTTCAGATTTCAGCAAGTCACATGCATAAATGCACGTGCTTGTTAATCATCACATCTGTTAACATGTATCAAGAAATAGACCACTTATTTTAACTTTCTGCTTTTATTAGGTGCTTGACTCATGTGAAGTATAATGTAGCTGCAGAAAACGTTAATAGTTAGAATTTCAGGAGTAATTGCATATGAAACTGTAAAGGGAACAGTTTATTCCTCTCAGAAAGAAGAGTGGAACTAAATGCATCCAGTTAGTAATCATGAAATTTAAAATCAAAGTCAGTTATATCCTGGTTTTGTAACAGATATCAATAAATTCTTACAGGGAGATAATCTCTTTCATAGATTACCTTCAATATTTTCTCCTTTTATTCAGCCATTTTAATTGCTATTCAAAATGCTGTTTTAATTGGAAAAAGTTAAATTTTGCTCCCTACTTGTGTAAGTATTTTGTGCAAACAGTCCAAAATTATTTTGTCTGGATAAAAACAAATCCAAACCTCAGTGCTTTAGAATTCCTACCAGCCCTTGCTCCCCTTTCAGTTTGGGAAATCTATTAGATCATCAGGCTGTGTTTTAAGGGAGAGACATCTTTCTATCTGTGATGAATATGAGAAGAGGTTCTATATTAAGATCAATTAATTCTCTCTCAAGAAACAAAGGTTAAAGAACAGGGAAGATAAGGACTGAAGGAGAAAACTGTCTTGTGATCTCTGTGAGACTGCACACATACAGGGAATGTTCTTAATGTCTTGCTGTTTAAGGTTGTGTGCATTTTGTCATGGGATCAAAGTGCAGTCCTGTGTTACCAAGAGCTTTTGCAAGATCAGTGTTAGGCTGAAGCAGTTGGTGACAGTGTTATACAGAATCCCACTCTAAAAGATATTTGATCACAAAAATAAATATATAGGACATTAGGGTTAGTAGACTGCTGTACTGTGAGTTGTCAAATGAAAAGCTTAATGCAGATCAGCTGATGAGACATTGTAGTCCAGCCTTTCATTTATTTAAAATTTTAGCTTTGGCTCCTCTGTCAGGTTTTCCCTTTCAGCGTCAAAGAAATCGGCATGGTATTTTGGAAAAATACGAGGAAATTTAATCTGTTGGATGTATTTGGACTAACCTGGGCTGGTAGTGCGTTGTGCTTTTTAAGTTTTCAAATGCTCTTTAAGATTGGTGTAAGAGCCCAAGGAAAAGTATATAGTCATATAAATGCTAGGCAGTCCTTTCTGAAAGTTACAGAGCATTCCCCAAAACTTACAACTAAGGTTCATAAAATACAGAAACATACTTGACATTTAATGAGTGTTTCTGTGAATACAGTAGAACTCTTACACATTGAACTAGTCTTTAAGCAAACACTTAAAAGTGTAATGGTAACCATATATATAGATGTATGCCTATTAAATATAGAAAGAGAAACATTGGAAACATTAGCATCCTTTATCCTGTTGCATTTTCTAGCATTTATTCTATTGGCTGTTTTAAAAGCTTCTGGTCTGTTGTTTTGAAGTTCTTGATAAAATTAGTGTGATGCAGTTGCCAAGGATATTTGGCAAAAAAAAAAAAAAGTAAAGTTTTAGGTACTTAAAGAAGGTGGAAAGAAAAATTAATTACTAAAATAAAGTTGTTGCAAGCTGTTAAGCATTTAGGCATAGCTAACTTACTATGCTTCAAAGCAGGTTTTTATTTACTTACTTTTAAATTGTTGATGGCTGCTATGGTTTCATATCCCCCCTCTGTCCATCCCCCCCCCCCCCCCCCAAGGAACTGCAGAGAAAGAGTATTTTATATAATGGCATATCTATTTCTATAGGAAAAAAATAGTCTGAAAAATTTATCCCCTAAAAGCTAAAAAAAACCAAAACAGACAACAACCCACAACTGGTTAAGATACCTTTTTTCTTTATTGGTTTTAAAAATCTTGTTTTGGTGAGTAGTACAGGTAGACTTTTTTGTTCAGTTACATTCTGCCTCTTCTATTTGGTAAGGGAAAGTTAAAACACTCATGCAAATTATTTTTTAATTCTGATGAAAGAGGAGAGAAACCACATTTTTCTTGCTGAAAATTAGACCACATACAAACACTGAGCAATTTACTTGGGCTCCTTAGAAAAAGTTAACATGAAATTACTGTAGCAACATCATCATCATATATTTAGATAGTTGTTTTTCTATTGTGTGACCACATGCAAACTTCTGTCATGGGATTTAGTATTATCAAACATACATAAAAATATTTTGACTGGCTTTTTTTTTTAATGTAGAGGGATGATGCCCACATACTCCACATCTGGTCATTTCATTTTCTGTAGCAAAATTATCATGTAGAAGACAATGTACAATGCACCTAATCAATCATTAATAAATGTACCATGATCTTAATTTCCGATTTTAATTGTAAATAATTTAAAAATATAATAATTTTATACTGGCAGTTTTACCCCCTCCCCCACCAAAGGTATTGATTATTATAATGCATTCTCATAATTTTTTATATGATTCTAGTTTGAAAATCAAAATCATATGACAAAAGTGTGCATATAGATGGCTGAGCTTTTGTTCACAGAAATGCGTACAGTGGATGCAGCTGTTAACATGATAAATAATCTGACAGTTTACTTTAGACACTAATGGAGTCTTAAAGCTTTTAAAATGACAAATTTCACCAACTTTAGTGATTCATAGGCTTATTTTTGTTATACAGGTTGGTCATACAACTGGCAGTTTTCCTTTTGTGTAACTCTTGTAAATTATTGTAGTCTGTTATCTGAGTGAAAAGCTGTTAGAGTTGCGTGAAGTAATACAACAACATTACTTCAGAAGATTAAAGCAATTCCCAATTGTACATGTATATGATTTCTCCACTTTTTCTTGTTGATCTAACCCTTGAAGAAAAGGTGCTACATATTGTCATTTAAAACTGCATTTTACTCTGCGTGAAATGTGCTTTTGCACAATTGCGTATCTTCATGGAGCAGTGATTTCAGTGTACTGCATCCTGGTTTATACAGACTAAAATGTAGTGTGTTTGGTCCATAGTAAGACATAAAGCATATTTTTGTTATATTGCACCTCCTAAAATCACATGGATTCTAGAGTATCCTTTAGTCACTTAGAGTCAAGACTAATGAAATTTGTATTTAACATTGACTGTTTTCCTTTCAGCTGTTTTGACAGTAGTCATCCTTGTAAAGTGCTTTCTGTATTAGACTCTGGTAGCTCGGAAGTAACCTGATCTGTGTTTTGTTTCGGTGTGTTGTCTGCTGACCTACAGAACACTTGCATTAGCTGCATTGATCAATCCGCATCACATCTCATCATTTAGGAGACAATTAATACTGCAGCGTAAAGACTCCCCAGAGCATTTTCTTAGAGCTGGATTGCTTTACACCGAAACCACAGGAGTTGTTTGCAAAAGGGGGAGGAAGCCAAGTAAGGGTGGGGGGGGGGAAGGCATTAAGAAAGCTTTGTCTAGGAACCAAGTTTCACTTCCTGTGGAGATGTAAACTTATGGCAAACTCCCTTTTTTCATTTGTTGAAAAGACACTATAACAGGTCAAACGTTCGAAAAATCTTGCTGTTGGAAATGTGTATTTGGTTGATACTTGTATAACTTATTTTAAGAATATAACCATTTTAACTTTAAATGTTGTCTCAAGGATGGATTATTAACCTGACAGCTTTTGAAATAGATAGACATGTTTTAATCCTATTTTGAATTCTTCTAAAATAACATATTTTAATAGAGAAAAAATTATTGTTTCTCATTCTGTCAGTTTTGCTGTAAAGTTTTGCTGTAAAGCTTCTTACACAAAATTGAATTTTAGAATTGCCTGATACTCTTTCTTAAGAAAATGTTTTTGAAAGATTTTAAGTGTACATGAGTACATTAAGTTAACGAGCATGCAGGGCTCTTAGTCTGCCGTTTCATCCTTAGTTAATAAAATACTTAATCTTTAGAGATCATCCATAGAAGCAGATGAAAAGCATTGACTAATAAAAACCATTTTTTTTCTTGCAAATGACTAAAGTTACTGTACCATTCTCTGTTAAAGACTGTGTTGGAGCATACCTTGAGTTGACAACAGTAGATGTTACTAAAGATGTAAACTTGATAGGAAGGGACTTTTACAAAGGCGGTTACCTCCCTGGTACATTTCTCTAATCCTTGTGTAATGCCTGTGATTTTGTGCAGCTTTTCTAAAGAACTGTAACTAAAGCTATGATGGTTGTTTGTTGGCAATCTGCATAGAACTGCAAATTCTATGAGATAGTATACAAAAGATAAGATTAACGTGGTTTAAGTCATGGTATTTGCTAATATTTCAACAGAACCTAATGTTGGGATTTTTAGTGGGGTTTTTTGTTGTTTGTTTAGGTCTAACTTATATTATCCATATTGGCTTGGAAAGTTCCATTTTTGTAGGATCTACACAAATAGGAGTTGTTTAAAACGTCTTCAGATCATATGTATGTTATCTTTTGGAAATCTCTCATTTGTGTATTCATGGAGGTATTGCTAGTCAGTTTTGCAATTTTGAATGCCATCTTTATGCTGTCATTAAAGCAGCTTGTGGGATCTTGGAAGATTGACATTAAGATCAACTTTTGATATCTGCAGGTACTACAGAGCGGGTGTGTCTGATCCAGGGAACAGTTGAAGCACTAAATGCGGTTCATGGCTTCATTGCAGAGAAGATTCGAGAAATGCCTCAAAATGTGGCCAAGACAGAGCCTGTCAGCATTCTACAGCCTCAGACCACTGTTAATCCAGACCGCATCAAACAAGTGAGTTTTTGTGTGGGAATAGAGAGTCACAGCAGCTCCTTAGAAGTCTTAAACACTTTAAGGCTGCAAGGGGTCAACATAACATGTTCTTTAACAGAATGTTATTTTTACCCTTTATTAATTTTCTGATCCTCTTTTTTCCTTGTACTTATGTGTTCCATGTTTCTCAGCAGTTCTTTTAGTCAGTGTTTTATAAGTTTTCAGTGCCACACTCAAATGTGTTTTTTATAAACTTTTCTTTACTGTATGAGGTGATAATACACTTCTAGGTTTTAGTCAAAGATCACTGAATTTTAATCTTAAATTATGAACCACTTTGTAAATCTTTAGCATTACTAAAAATCCAAGATTAACTAATTGTTTCCTACTTTCATGTATATAAAATAAACCCAAGAATGTTAATCGGGTTTTTAGACCCTATATTAGATACTTTAAAATCTTACCTGTGAGAGCTTGAAAATATAGAGATTTTTCACTTGGGATGTTTTCTAATATTTTCTATTATATTATTTTTTACATCTTTTTGCCTCTTTTACACTGACTTCTTTCAAAATCTACGGGCAATGCAAAATATATTTGCAAGCCATTATTGGTCTAGTATTCCATAGTTCATTACATTTTCCAAACCAATTTTAATTATGTTAATTTAAAAAAGAAAAAAAAATGCCCTGTGAGAAATGTGAAACGTCTGTCATACAGGAGTTAAAATTATTTTTCCATTGTATTGAATAAGAAAGAAACGAGTGAACATTAGTAAAATTTTGTCTTGCCTTTCTATCCTATATAGGATAGATTTTAGTTTCTCACCTGTCCTATATGGGGAAAGATTGTTTCGTCCTTCCATGCTAGCAAGATTCAGTGTCCTATAAAGTAATTTGGTAACTGTATGCTATTACCTTGCTTCGTATATAGTGACAGATACAGAATGCTTATATGAAGATGTGTTCGAACTGAATGAGTTCGGAACTATCAGACTGCTTTAGATGGATGAAACTGTGCATAAGCCATTGTATATGTTTTCGAATATTTACTTTGGGTTTTTTTTCTGTATATATGATATTTTTAAATAAAAAATAGCCTAGATAATTGATAAGAAAATACTAAAAAGAAAAGCCCCAATTTTACATTATTAGTTTCTCAGTTATTTAGACATGAAAATGATTATGCCTGAGATAGAAAGAAAAAGCCGAAGTGATCTGTATTTTGAGTGAATTTTCTGCTCATAAAAATGCTAGATTTTATGCCCATACATCTTAACCCAATGGGAAATGAGTGTCCTCTATTACCATGAAAAGTGTTCGCCCCCTTTGCAGTGAAATTAAGCTGAATTTAGGCAAGTCAGTAAGATTCTGAGAAACTAGGTTACAGACCTGGCTACTGACATGCAGAGGTACTTCCTCTCTGGTATCTGAAGTTGATATAGCTTGTCCACAGTAAGTCTCTAGAAAGCTTTTTTTTTTTGAAGTTGTTGAGGTGTGGGAGGGGAAGTTGTTTTGTTTGCATTTTGTTGGGGTTTTTTTTAATATTGTCTGTTGGGGGGGATTAGTTGTTTTGTTTGGGGTTTGCTGTTTGTTTTGGAATTTTTTGAACATAATTCCATGTTTGAACAGAGCTGCTGCTAGTGAAGTTAAGACACATGCTAAACACAATGTATAATTTAAAGGTCTGTGACTTAGGACTGGCTCTGTGTCTTAAAATTTTAAAATATATCACCTGTATACATACAGGTGCATAATTACATGCCTGCAAGTAGGTGGAGATATGCATGCACATGTGTTGAGCAGTTTTAGCCACAATGAGTTACTTAACTTCTCTTTTAATGATAAATTCATATATTATAAATACTGAGTCAATGAATCTAAAATTCAGGCTTTTTACCAATAAGTGAAATTGTTAGGTTAGTTCTTAGAGTTTACAGTAATCTATCAGCCAATGTCAGAATAATTTGCATCTTATTTCATGTATAATACAAGCCAATTTTAACTTGGCAAAAAGTAAGCGTTATGAATTACAAGTTCTTTTTTTACACTAACTTTAACATGGTTCTTTCTGTCTTAGATATTACCTGAGAACTTTGTCACCCCAAAGTATTACATTGTAGATTGAAGAAGGTAGACAGCATTTTGAGTTTGAGAGTTGATTTGTAATAACAAATTTTATCTTCATTAGGGACTTTGAAGATACTTCTGTTGGTTTTCTAACTGTTCCTACCAAAGAGCAAAGGTAGTTTTCTCCCCATGAATGAAGATACCTGTAGTTAAAGCCTTGCAATGCTATGCATGTGTATATGCATCTCTCATTTCCCTATCCTCATTTCTTTTTCCTGGACTGCTTTACCAGCACTCACCTCAGAGAAGTGAGCTAAGAAAGGAAATATCTTCTGGCTACAGCTTCAGTGAAGACAGAAAATAGGTAAACCCTTTTCTGACTTCTTGAGTTTCACCACTTTCTGTCTTCAGAGAAGGCATGGGTATACATGGAGGATGAATCTGGCCTAGCATTTCTCATTACTAATGGAAGTCACTATCCAAACTTTCTGGTCTCTATCAACCTTCTCAGCACTAGAAGATTTCTAAACAAGTCTATCTGGTTCCTTTTGAGCTTTCTCCACTGCATCTTTCCACGTCTCTTAATCCTATGGATTAATCAGTAGATATGAGGTAGTTTTTTCCTCCAGGCAGGTCTGATAGATATTTAATTTACAAATATTTGCATCTTTTATATTTATATAACATATATATATAACATACTCTCCTCATAGATGTCAGCCATCTGCTGTTTCCTATGTAAAATTCAACAGTAACCAGCTGATTCCTGTGCCCTTTTACTTCCCAGAAACTGCTGTAAGCATCTCATCTCCCTTTTCTCTCTTTTATTACTTGGAGTGTCACACCAACTCTTCCAGACCATACTGTAACCCAGAAGAACAGAGCACAGTTTTCATAAGGTGATCAGGAGCCTGAGATGTTTCAGCTTTATAATTAGAATCATAAAATCATAGAAGAGTTAGGGTTGGAAAGGCCCTTAAAGTCATCAAGTTCCAACCCCACTGCCAAGGGCAGGGACACCTCACACTAAACCATCCCACCCAAGGCTCTGTCCAACCTGGCCTTAAACACCACCAGGGATGGAGCATTCACAACTTCCTTGGGCAACACATTCCAGTGCCTCACCACCCTTACAGTAAAGAACTTCCTCCTTATATGCAATCTAAACTTCCCCTGTTTAAGTTTTAACCCGTTACCTCCTGTCTCCTATCACTACAGTCCCTAATGAAGAGTCCCTCCCCAGCATCCTTATAAGCCCTCTTCAGAAACTGGAAGGCTCGTATGAGGTCTTCATGCAGCCTTCTCTTCTCCAGGCGGAACAGCCCCGACTTTCTCAGCTTGTCTTCATACGGGAGGTGCTCCAGTCCCCTGATCATCCTCATGGCCCTCCTCTGGACTTGTTCCAGCAGTTCCATGTCCTTTTTACGTTGAGGACACCAGAACTGCACACAATACTTCAGGTGAGGTCTCACAAGAGCAGAGTAGAGGGACAGGATCACCTCCTTCGACCTGCTGGTCACGCTCCTTTTGATGCAGCCCAGGATACGGTTGGCTTTCTGGGCTGCGAGCGCACACTGAAGCTGGCTCATGTTAAGTTTCTCATCAACCAACACCCCCAAGTCCTTTTCTGCAGGGCTGCTCTGAATCTCTTCTGTGCCCAACCTGTAGCTGTGCCTGGGATTGCTCCAACCCAGGTGTAGGACCTTGCGCTTGCCAACCTTATGAAGTTTAACACTGCCATCTGCCCACGTCACAAGCGTGTCAAGGTCTCTCTGGATGGCATTCTTACCCTACAGCATATCAACCGAACCACACAACTTGGTGTCATTGGCAAAGTTGCTGAGGGCGCACTCAATCCCACTGTCCATGTCCCCAACAAAGATGTTGAACAAGACCGGTCCCAACACTGATCCCTAAGGGATACCACTCATTACTGGTCTCCAAATGGACAGTCAGCCATTGACCTCAACTCTTTGCTTGTGGTCATCCAGCCAGTTATTTGTCTACCGAGTGGTCCATCTAGCAAATTGATGTCTCTCCAGTTTAGAGACAAGGATCTCGTGTGGGACAGTGTCAAACACTTTGCACAAGTCCAGGTAGATAACATCAGCTGCTCTACCCCTGTCCATCAGTTCTGTAGCTCCACCATAGAAGGCCACCAAATTGATCAGGCATTATTTCCCCTTAGTGAAGCAGTGCTGGCTGTCACAAACCACCTCATTGTTCTTAGTGAGCCTTAGCATGCTTTCCAGGAGAATCTGCTCCAAGATTTTGCCAGGCACAGAGGTGAGACTGACTGGTCTGTAATTCCCTGGGTCATCCATTTTCCTCTTCTTGAAAATGGGGGTTATATTTCCCTTTTTCCGGTGTTCGGGAACTTCACCTGACTGCCATGATTTTTCAAATATGATGGCCAGTGGCTTAGCAACTTCATTTGCCAGCTCCTTCAGGACCCACAGGTGGATTTTATCAGGTCCCGTTGACTTGTGCACATTCAGGTTCTTCAGATGGTCTCTAACCAGATCTTCTCCTACAGTAGGCCCAAGGTCTTCATTCTCACAGTCCTTGTATCTGCCTTCCAAGACTTGGGTGGTGTGGTTAAAGCATTTGCCAATGAAGACTGAGGCAAAGAAGTCATTAAGAAACCTCTAGGGCAGTATCCCATAAAATTTTACTCAGCAGGTTCCTGAAGAGGCCGAAGATTAGCATACAAAGTTTTAAATTTCACCTCTAAATTAATAGCATGTCCATTGAACAATGGAAAAGGCTGCATAATGTGTTCTTCTCACGTCATCCTCTTCAGAAACTATTGCATCTTCTTTGTATGCTAGTAGAATTTTCCTTCCAGATGTTTTACAGGTAGCAGTTGTTGTAGAAGCCTGTCCAGGAAGCACATGGAATCAGAGATGGCCTTTGCAGAATTGTACATTATGTGAAAGGGGAGATATGTGATCTTACAGCTAATTTGACTTTAAAGAAAGCAGTTTGCATTGTTTAGCCTTCTGTGATCCCTTCCAACCAGAATCATTCTTTGATTCTATGAAATGTTACCTATTGAAGCATGGACACAAGGTTCAGAATTTCATTCTTGAAAATCAAGAGTAAGGCTTTCACATATAAAACTTCCAATTAGTATTTTCCTTGGAGCCAGTTTCACTTCAGTTCTTTCACTAGATAGTTAACTCTCATGAGCCTTTAATTTCTATTCATTAATCACATTCCCAGACGTTGTATTCAGAATTTGCAAAACTGTATGTCTGAACTCAGATTTGTAAATTCACGTTATTCTTTTGAAAATTACTACTTTTACTTCAGAAATGCTGATCAACAAAAATAAAAAAAATTATAAGAATACAGATCTGAAAATTCAGGCCCTAATGGAGGTGTTGGGTTTTTTTAAATATAGGATATGAGTTCTTCAGACTATAAAGGCTTGGTACACTTCATAGAATCATGGAATAGTTTGGGTCGGACAGGACCTTAAAGTTCCAACCCTTCTAGTTCCAACCCCCTGTCATCGGCAGGGACACCTTCCACTAGACTTGGCTGTTCAAAACCCCATCCACCCTGGCCTTGAACAGTGCCAGGGATGGGACATCCACAACTTCACTGGGCAGCCTGTTCCAGTATCTCAGTACCTCATAGTACTCACAGTAAAGATATCAGATATCTAATCCTAATATCTAATCTAAATCTGCCCTGTTTCAATTTATAAGCTGTTACCCCTCATCCTATCACTGCACTCCCTGATAAAAAAATCCTTCCCCATCTTCTGTATAGGTCCCATTTAAGTACTGGAAGGCTGCTATAAGGTGTCCCCAGACCCTTCTGTTCTCCAGGCTTAAAATCTGCAGCCCTGTCAGCCTGTCTTTACAGGGAATGTGCTCCAGCCATCTGAACATCTTCATGGCCTACTCTGGACCAGCTCAAGCAGGTCTGTCTTATGCTAGGGACCCGAAAGCTGGATGCAGTACTCTAGGTAGGGTCTCACAGGAGCGGAATAGAGGAAGAGAATCACCTCCTGACTTCCTAGACATACCTCTTTTTGTGCAGCCTAGCATACAGTTGGCTTTCTGGGCTGTGAGTGCCCACTTCCGGGTCATATTCAGGTTTGAATCCACCAATACCCCCAGTTCCTTCCTTAAGAAACCTTCACTGGTCTCTTAAAATGCCTCTCACTTCTGATGATTATTTTTTCTTTTTATCATCCATTTAAGGCAACAATCTATCACCAATATGAACCTTACTAAACTACAGAATATGAGAAAGTAACTCTACCTTTTTTATTTGAGATACTCAGAAGTAGTTTTGCAGATCATCTAGTAGTTTTGTCTCTTCATCTAGTCAGTGATTTTTCATAAACTTTTCTCACTTTGAATATAGGTAGAAAATCGCACCAGTTACCATTCTGCAGTGAGTAGTAAGATACGCAGTTGTGTTTACAAGCTGTGAGAACAAAACAAATAAAATTTGTCGTCATTTGCTAGAAAGGCAGTTCTATACCTGCCGTGGCAGAAGTTTAGCATTCCATAACTATATGTATGCTCTATCCTGTCCCTCATGTGCTCTTAATTCTGGTGCCAGATACCTGTTTTAATTTTCTGTTACATTTCATCAGTGTTGGATATAATCTCAATATATATGTGAAACCGTGCTTTATGAACACAGTTAACTCTGTAGCTGACTGTTAACTCTTCATTGTGTGTACTTCAAAAGTGGAATGCAAACAGAAGATTTTGCTGGGGGATGAACAGCAGCAATTTTCAGCAGAAGGAAAATCCTGAAGTTATCTCACACGTTGTTATGGTTTTGTAGTTTTGGTGGTATTTTTCCAAATCCCAAAGTAGTCCGGAATCAAAAGGTTACATTTTTTTCCTTGGTGTGGTTTGTTTTGGTTTTTTTTTTTTTTGTTTGTTTGTATGTTTTTGGGGTTTTTTTTTTGTTTTTTTGGTTTTTTTTTTTTGACATGATGCTTAGACCCTATCTCATGTGTTTTGATGCCTATGTCTCTTTACTTGCTTGAGTTTTCTGGTATTTCTCTGTAACAGAACCAGATCTTGTATAGTTGTTCTATGTTACTGTCACAAGTTTTGAGGAAAGAGAAGGTCTTGATTCTTCATTGTCCATTTTACAGTAGTCTTCATCCTAAATCATTCCCTCCATCCAGTGTTGCTCTGATGATCCAAATGGCACCTGCTGGTTTGCTTTAAGCTCCTTACCCCTTCTTGTCCCCAGACAGAACACGAGATAATCTTTTTTTTTTACATGATACTTCCTACACTTCTTTTCTTTTTTCAAGGCAAGTACCCAAGAGTTCATGAATGCAGATAAATGACCTCTATAAACACCTATAAGTAAGCATTCCACCTATTTATGCTAGCTTTCTCAGTCTCTTTGTATTGCCCTATGCTCTGTATATTACTTTATGCAAAAGCAAAACCAAATGCAAAGAGGATGAAATATCAGAATACATTTTATTTGTTCTTTATAGAAATTAAAAGATAGCAAGTAAAATTTGATCACTGAAGTCATTGAAGTAGCATTTTTATATTCCAGGTTATGAAAAGTTACTAATCCTTGATTATGTATTTTTCCAAATTTTATTTTTGAAATATGTTATGTATTTATACAGTCATCCCCAAGATCAGGATCATTTGCTAATTAAAGGAGTTTACAGCAGATGAAAAGAAGATTTAATATTTTTAGCAAAGCAAGTGGTCTGTTTAGAAAGGCTCATCTCTGCTACTGTTGGAAGTCCAGTATATCAGTCTTTTATAATTTGTTCAGCACAATGGGGCTTTGCAGTGTTCTCTGTTTCTCATTTTAGCTGCAGAAGGTATTCAACTATTTAATACAATTCAAAGAAGATACCACCTTTTCTTAAAGTGCATTAAAATCTTAGCTTAAGCAAATTAGTTTTGTCATCACATTAATTTCAGCGACTTAAAGCACCAATATTAATATATGCAAGACTGAAACTCAGTATTAGCTTAGTATTAATAGTAATTTAATGTGGGTATTGTCATTACGAAGATTTCCTTTGTTTGGCAAGCACTGTAGTGAGAAACTAGAAATTGGTAAGCTGTAAATGCAGTTTCATCTTCACATTTAAATGATGTTCTCTGTATGCTTTCATGTCACTACTCCTGTTTTCAAATGGTATTTCATTTTATGCCTTTTCTTTCTACTATTCTATATATAATTGGACTAATAGGTACTGAGAAATGTTAACTCTCTCAGTACAACATTTATTTATCTAAGATGCAATTATTGAAATATTCTAGTACATATATATGAGGGAGTGCCATATATCATTTATACATAGATCTGCATTAAGCAATTCAAAAAGTCATTAAAATAAAGGTCAGAGACCTTTTGGAACACTGTCCAGATGGAGTATATGTATTCTGTACTGCTGTCATAGAGCTGTATCTTCACTCTGTTACTCAAAAGTATGAAGCATGGAAGTGTGATGCTTTGGCCATCTTTCTACACCCTTTAGTATGTTGTGCAGCCTGGGAGCAGTCTCTAACAGTGCACTCAATTCTTGTGGGCAACACAAAGAAGACATATTTTCTTGGACTTTCAGAAAATACTAGAACATAAATATGGCTCAAACAGATTTTTATTTCTAAAATTAATCTCCTTTTTTGTTACTTAAAATCTGTTTCCTCAAATATCTGGTTTAGAAGCTTAAAGTTAAAACAAGCAGTGCTCTCTTACTTGTAAATATAATCTCCCATTCACTGGCCTAATAGGAAAGTAATAGGAAAGGGAATAATATAATAGGGGAGACCAATTTCATCATTGCTTGGAATATACTATTCAAAATATAGCTTACCCCCTCTCCCCTGTGAGTCTTAGAGGTGGTTTGTAGTAGAAATTTTCACAAGTTTTATTTTCTGTAACCTTCTCATCAGTCAACTGGCAATTTCAGGAAAGCTTCAATTATAGTATGCACATTTCAGTCTCAAAGTCTGTATTGTAAATTCATCTTACGATTTCTAATCACTTTATACATCTCATTCCCAGAAACCTAATAACTACTAAATTCAAGTGCTTGCCTAATATAAAACACTTGCCAAATTTAAAAACAAAATTATTCTTTGCAGCTTAATAAATCAGAATTATTGAGCTCTGTCCAACTTTAAGAAGTAATTTTGCCTGAAAGTTCTTGCAGTGTATTTGAGAGTATATCAATAAATTATGTATCAGGCAGTGGACATCCAGTACAAAATACGAATGTTGTATTCCTGTGTTTCTTTGTTTTACTTTTGGGAAATTACTTTGTGTTACTTTAATATTCAAGAAATAAATAGGTGTGTGTCTGTAACTATGCAGAAGCATGAAAAAGGATTATTTTTTACAAATTGTCTGGTTTTATATATTTATTCTTTTATATATATGTATAGACATATATTAAAAACTGAAAGCAGTTATGTGAGTAAACAAATAAGAGAGATTGAACCTTAAAATAAACAACCTGATATACAAAGGAAAAAAAAAAAAAAACCCCATGAAAAACACAAAACAAATGACCTTATTGCTATTTTTAGTATTTTTTCAATGGTATGTATATTTGGAAAAAAATGTGTATGCCCGTACTTGGTTCTTCTCTGTTAATACGGTTGATTTGCTTTTAAATGTTTTTATCCATTTTCTACTGTATTTTAAACAAGCTTTTGCAAAAATGCAATAGTGAAATGCTTCTACTTAATAGCTGTTATAGTTCAACAGTCACCTGAAATTATTATCGTCATTGCTTTTTCATCACAGCCATACGTATCTGTACTTTAGGAAGATTGATATGAATTGAAAATTGTGATGCTTCCAGTTTCTTGTATTACTTATGGTATCAGTGATTAGATTATTGTTCAGTGATGAAGAGTTCTATGTATTTTCTTATAAATCCACTAGTTAGATTTAGTAAAACCTGTGAAGAACAAACTATTTTTCCTCGTATTAATTAGCTTAGCGTACCAAAACAGAACACAGTATGCTCTAGTTAGTAGTGGTGTTGATCACACGAACTATCAGATGTCTGAAACATTTTAGTCAACACATATTTTCAGAGATTTGCTGGAGAACAATAATTTTTGTTTGGCTGTGGTTTTTTTTTGTTCAGGAGAAAAGTTTAATATGTAGCCATAATAAAGAAAACCTAGCAGAATAAGTAGCAGTTCTCCATTCTGTTTGGTTGCAGATTCCCTCCTTTCACCTGTTAGTTTAAGCTTAAATGGTAAAATCAGTTCATTGCAATTTCAGACTTTAGTAAGAGAGGTGATGCATCGTCGCATTGAAATCAGAAGTATAATTCCATGATTCAATAGTACTATCATGGAATCTGATTTCTAACTTATTATAGACCATTCCAAATGAACCCATGTTCTGCACAGGAAGACATGGAAGAGTCTTTTACAATTGTCTTGATTTTTCACAGTGAATAGCATCTGCTGACCAATAAAATTTTGCCAAACTACATTTTTTTCATAATACCCTATAAATGGTAGTGTTTTTTATTTAATCCTGTTGAAAGAGTCTCAGTTGATGCTTAAGCTGTATATATTCTAGTTTTGTCTTTACTGTTTTATAACATGAGTTACAAGTTGGAAACACAAAATAAGGATCCATTTCTTAAGATTTTTTTTTCCTGTTTTAGCTGCTTGTTTATGTACAAACTATGATAAAAATGGATCTTTGTATTGCTTAACATACAGCTAAAGTATTTGTGTGTGCATATGTACAAGCCCCTATTTTGCTAATACACAACTTTATGCATTCACAGTGTCCTAACATTCTCATATGCATTAAGAGTTTTAGTGCAAAAGTATGTATACCTATTTTATGAGGGACTATCAATGATTGTAAGTAACAGAATTACTGAAAGTGTGAAATTTTGCTTCATTAATTTCTAAATAGTGTTGGTTAGTAATTATATGACCATATGATAAATCACATTGTGTAGCATTTTAACATCTTCTTTCTTAAAGTAGTGTGATTTTGGATATTTTATAATAATTTATAAATTTTTATGTCAAAAAACGTGCTTTGAATAAGTATTGTATGTTATGTTTTGAAAATTGGAGTTTTACGTTTTCACTACATTTATGAAAAGAGTTATTCTGTCAAGATCTAATACTTTAAGAGAAATGTGTACATAAAGTTTTTAAACAGAGCAGTGCTTTTTGATATGTTCAAGAATTAATGTTAAGCATATGTATATTATTTAGAAAAGTTGATCAATAAATATGACTCTTAATTCTTTTTTGTGTTTATTTTGAACACAGCCCTGATGATAAATTATTAACCTTTGCTCAACTAAATGAACAGTTTTAACGCTAATCATTAATATGGTAATTTATTGTGAAGGTGTTAGTTGCATGTTCATCCATCATGAGATTGATGTTTACATTTTTTCACCTGTTTCTTGATTAAAATTTTTTAGCAGTTAGTATATTGCTAAAAACTCCCTAGCTTCAGTGTAATTTTTGTAAGATACGGAACACAGTTTGCTGGCTATAGTCTGTGCTATACAATGGTGCGTTATAAAGTGCCATAGTAAATGTTTCTAACTTCTTTCAGACATTGGCCCTCTTTGTGTGTAGACTGATAATTGTTTCTAGTGAACTCATTGAACTTGCTGGAATTTTAGTTTACTATAGTCTTCATTTTCCCCAAGAGGAGGAGAGAGGAAAGAATTCCTCATGTGGTCAGCATATTTTTGAGTATTTATGTGAGTACACCATCTTGATTTCAAGTCATGAATTTGTTTTTACATGCATAAGCATGCGTATTTACATGCATTATTTATCCAGTTGACTTTAAATTCCATTAAGTTCCAATGAGTAGGAGAAAGATTTTGTCTTAGGCATTTTTTATTTATTTTAATTTTCTAGTTATGTTACTTTTGTTGGTTTATTTATTTTTTTAACTGTTCAGTCTAAGGCTTGTAAAGGTTGATTTGCTCCTGAACTGCTTTGTTCCCAGACATTGCCATCTTCCCCAACTACCACCAAGTCCTCTCCATCTGATCCCATGACCACCTCCAGAGCCAATCAGGTACAGTATCATCCTACCATCTACACCATACTTTTCACGGGTGACAGCTTGCAGACTGGAGAAAAGGATATGGTGGGTTAAGGATTTATTCGTTCATTCACATATATACACCCATAACCATAGATATCTAACTCTTGTTAGAAATTGGTAAATTAAATGGAAACTTTTTTCTTCTTTTGATTTGTTTTGTTGTCTTTTTCAAATCTCTGATGAAAGCAAAATACCATATAAAATAGTGGGGGTGGGGGGGTGGGGGGGTGGTATTTGATTCAGTTAATACATAGCAAGGATACACGCTGGTGTGTTTGTAGACAGAGTAACTCTTGGTGTATGTATGTTTATGTATATATGCACACACGTATTTACTTCCTGGATCATTTAGAAATTGTAATGGAATTATTCCTAAAATCGTGCTTAACTACCTTGATATCATCAAGCTAGAAATGGCAGACAGACCTCTTTTGTTTATTTAGTTTAAGAATCTTGAAACATGCTTATGGGCAGTAGTATAGGGGCATTCTTTAAATAGCATATGTAAAAAAAATGTCTTTAAAAACATGCTAAACACATTTAAGTAAGTTGAATTCATGTCTTATTTTTCAATGCATAAGCTAAAAGCTTATATGCTTTTAGCAGTATTTTAATAACACTCATTTATTTCTCTTTTAACTGGAAAAAATATATCCAGTTCGTTATGTCCACAAATGATCATAGTATGCATCTTTTTGCCTTCCCTATGAAATTTGTTAAAGTTACTTCATACCAAGCTTATTAGTACTGATTCGTGCTTTATACATACCAAATTCATTTTTTAATATACCGTTAATGTTCTTTGTGTTCAAATAATGTAAATATTCAATAAGTGCTAACAGTTTTTAACACATAATCTGTTTATTTAAGTTAGCTCAATGCTTCTATCGATCTTGCACAAATTATATCAAATACCAGAGAAGTTTTCTTTACAAAAAGCTGATTTCACCTGGAAGTTAACATTGTTATTAATTACTCATCCTCTGATGTTTTGTGAACTGCTTATAGCTTGCTGGCTGTATGAAGAAACAATTCAACATACAACAGAATGCAAGCACATTAGAGCAATATATCTTTGGTCAACACATGACTATCTGTTGAAAGGGATGTCTATTACAGAAAGTAATGAAATCTAGAAATTGTACACATAGAGCTGCTACTTAGAAAAATATAAATTGCGATATCCCTCACTTCAATTTGAAAGCCTTCTACCTCAGCCTGCTTCCATTCCAGCAACAGTTATTTGGCTTCATCATCATTAAATGACAAAGATAAAATCTTTGCCAACAGCTAGGATATTTTGTGAACATTCTGCTAAGCCTTTATTCTCTCTCTCTTACTTTTAGTATTTTATTTATTTTAATTAGAAGGTTTTGAAAATGTTAGTGCACAGATCTTTTTTTAAAGTTTTTTTAATATTTTTCTTATGTGTTGTCTTTCCCACTGTTTGTGGGTGTTTTGGTTTGTTTTTTTATTATGAATATACCCTGATGATCATTGTTTGCAGAAAAAGGAAAAGGTGCTTTTATTTGCAGGAAATACTATTTGATCATGCTCTTCATTTAGCATCAGAGAAGTACCTACTTTGCATCTGTTCTAGGGATTTTAAATTATCAAAATTACAGTGTAGCATATACACTTTAAATGACATTTTAATAGCTAAAAATACTTATTTTTATAGAAAGTTGTTTGGTGATAATTAACAAAATATACTAAAATAAAGAATATACACTAATAATGAAAATACTTCTTTTATTAGAAAGTCATTCTGTGAGAATATTAGTAAGTGATATAGCCGAATATACAAACTAAGGCAAATACATGTTTTGTGTCCTGCCTCAATCACGCATTACATCTTTTAATGCATTTTATTCATAACCTGTGCTCAGTTCAGTTTTCATCCAATTAATCAAGATCTCTTTTGAACAGTATTAAATTTTTATATATGAAGAATAATAAGTTCCTTAAGTGACTTTTGGAGCTGTTTTGATCATTAACCCTTGAAATTCTTATTGGTCCATAATTATTTTATCCCTCCTAATATTTCCTAGTGGTTTCTAGCTGTTCCATCAGGAAGCAGAAAGCACATGATAAGAGAATTATTGCCTTTTTGTTCATTCTAGCGATAAGTGGCATAGCTGGCAATTGTTCCCAGACTGTAGTACTGATTAGCATTCAGCACTAGTGTATCGACAAGTATCTGCACTGCGGCTGTCACATGAAAACAGGTTCCAACACAGTAATCTCAAGCTTGTCAGTAGTCAAGTACCCAATAGGAGAGTATTAGAGAACAACTAATATTTGTTTTGATATGTCACTATGTAATCACTGTTTTCAATAGCAGATAACCATTCAGGTACGGGTTTTCTGGCTAGATGTTATATTAGGATAATGGGAAAGAGCTTATTTAAGTGGATGGAATTCAGGAAATGTAGTATTAAGGTGTAATAAAATTCACAGCGCACCATGTTGTGTGGGTATGGTAGCATATCAGACTTAAGATCATTGTTTTGTATAGTATTTAAATTGTGACAAGATTATTTTTATATTAAAAATTAATAAGGTAATTAAGTGAGATTTAAGCAATACTTAATGCTGGGTTGCTGTTGGAGTGAGATTTTGCAACTGGGTTGCTGGGCTCCTCATAAGTCATTACAATTAGAGAATGTTCGAGTACATATGTTTATGAGCATACTTGATGTGATCCTTCCCTGGACAAGCATATCATGTCAGTTGTGTTCCCCTGACAGAGCTTGCATAGTGGGCAGAGCAATTTCTAGGCACACTTTTTACTGCAAGAGAAAAATAGCTCTGCCAGCAGAGGTCAGAGGAAGCTGGGCAGGAAATCTGGCTTGTATTATGTCTTCCTTTTAATGACGCACTTTGCCTGCGTTCACATGTGATCATAAGTGCTTTGTATGGCAGTTTTGCCTTTTGGTGAATTGTTTTTTGAAAAATCCAGTATTCATTAAACTATTCATTTTATGAGTCTCAAGAAGAGTATAGTCTCCAAGAAGTCTGATCTAGTGGAAGAAAACAGTTCCTTCAGAACTGTCACGTCATGTTATACTGAGTTACCACGGATGCAACAGAAATCTATGCGTTGGAAGTGTTTTTTTCTTTAGTTCTTTGTTCTAGGAAGATATAAATCTGTCAATGTTATCATCATAAATATCGTGTTTATTTTTGCAGTACAACTTCCTTGGACCTTTGTTCACATTAAAAATTAATGCACTGCAAACTTCCTAAGGAGCAAAGAACCAAAGAAGCAATAGAATTAGGGGCATTTCAAATAACTTTTCTCCCCTCCCCACCCCCCCTCCACTTCTTTATGCCTGTCACTGAAAAGAACTCAATCTTTCTGTACTTTTAGACTGAGAGCCTCTATGTTAGCCCTTCATGAACTTTGTCAGCTTTGTTTATAACAGAACACTGACAGAGATACAGCTACAGTGGTGAAACTGTTCTGCTGATGCCCTTGGAGCTGGAGGAATATAGCTTCACTTCTGTTTACTAGAAGGAGGAAATCAATTTTATTTTTCTACAGTAAACTTCAAGTGGGAATTTCATCTCCAAAGTGATGGAAAACACCATAAACATCATATAAATCATGTTTGCTTTTCCTCTGTAGTACTTTGTAAAGGTTCAAGTTTTAATACTTAATGTTAACAGTTAAGTGACATTAGGTAGACAAGTATTTCTATAATTAAACTGTTTACATATTTTCTTCTGTTTACAGGATTTTTTTTTCTTTTGTATCTGCCTGCTTTACTCATGTTACTGTTATTTTAGAGGGAGAAACACGAGTGATATAAACCTAAGCTGTGTATTTCTCCTTTATGTTCGATGTACACCTATAAATGCAGTTACAAACCATTGCATGTTTCCTTCTCTAATCCTCCCTTTTCCCATGAGAATGATACCACTCCTGACATTTACTACTGGCTGTAAGAGAATAAAAGACCAAAATGCATATTCCCACTTACAAGTGAGTCAGGAGAGTGATAGGTAGGAGGCCTTTCCTCCTTCCTTTATAATTTAGGTAGGCTTAAGCTCAGTAATGTGATAGGATTTATTATCACAAACTTTGTGTTATTAACTTATAAGCCTTCTTTTATTTTTACTTTTTTAAAGCACTATTTTTTCCCATGACATTCGCATTTTTTACAGTTATACCTTCTATTTTGCTGCTTTGTTGCTACACTTGAAACTCTTTTTCTATCATTTAGTATACTCTAAATTCTGTAGAGCGCAGATAGGTGTGGGATTTGCCTGTTGAGTCCTCAAGGTTTACAGTTTTTTTGGATCATATCTGCGTCATCTGGTCACTGTAATATTTGTCATAAATAATACTTTTCTACCTTTTTATATGATGGGACTGAGCCAGTTTTCTTGATACTGACTGTATCCAACAGGTACAGCTCAAGCGCATAGCAGTTACAGTCTTGGTATTAGGGGGTTGTACTTTTGTCTTATATTATCTCTTTATTTTATGCAAAATCTGTAGCAATGGAATATAATAGTAGACATATAACTAGAGACTGGGGTATTAATTAATATCTCTAAACTGTAATGATTGTAAGGATTGGTCTCCCTCTTTCTGACTTTAAGGAGCAGTCAGTCCTATTCCTGTCTGTAAAATGACTTGCAAAAGTGTAATCTTTTCATTCCTGGTAGAGGGGTAGAATCTGAAAATAGAGGCTCTCTGTAAAGCATGCTGACATCTTTTGAAGGGTTGATGAACTCATATCACTTAATACAAGTGTTGTGGGAGGTGGAAGAAGAAATAGAAAAGAAAGCTTTATTTTAGTCTTCTGTTATCATTAGGACATGGAATTTTAAGTATGTATAATAATCAAATTATAAAGTTTTTATCAATAGATTAATTTTAAAGTACAAATAGTGAATTTTAATGATGATCCCAGGATCCTAGACAGTTATCATAGGCCATCAAGATACTACGTCTATTTGCCTTTGGTAATTTGATGTGAGGGTTGAGATACTGTGTCTCTGATATTTTAACCACAGTAGTAATCTAATTTTAATTCCCTAATTTTAATGTCATTTCTTACAGTGGTATTAAGCAAATCTTTTTTCTTTTTAGGTCTGTCACAGGTTGGCTGATGCTGGGTCTATCACTTGATTTGTCCAAATCTCAGTATCATGTATTTAAAACCAAAGTCAATATAAAGTTATTTAGAATTCTGATAAAAGATTCTGTAGAATTAAAACCTTTTATTATTTCAATTTTATTGTTCAGAACACTTGCCATGGTAGTTCTCTGTGAAATAACAGTTTTACAATTCCAACCTGTCAGATGGGTCATTGATAAATACAACCATTTTATTTACACCCAGAAAAAGATATCCAAGTTCCATGCACAAAAGTTCTTTGAAAGACACTTCATCTAATGGAATATGTTTCATACAGACCTGTCACAAAATAATTTTGTACACTGGATTTTAAAATTATAAATACATGAAGACCACAAATATAACATTGTTAATATGTTAAACAAATACATTCTTCTAATTATGGCATCAAACCATTTCTTTATTCACATGTAGATGCATGAGAAGGAAATCAGGTGTGATGTGGCAATGGTATTGAGAACTATTTAACTAGAAGAACCTTATAATGATGTTTAGGGGAATAGAGTTGAAGAAATAGGCTCCATATTTTGCTGACATTTTCTGGAAGGTCCCCAAACTTATACTTTTGCCACCTACAGAAAAAATCTTCACATAATTTTTCAACATAGTGTATATTTTTAGTTATATCTCTGCAAGGACTTTCCTCTTAAGTTTTAACAGTTATTCAACTTCACTTTCAGAGTTCTTTTTTGTTTAGGTCTGCTATTGCTATCATGGACTTACCTAGTAATAATTTTGACTCCTCCCCACTGAACACTGTGCATTGTAACAAGGTTGAATAAAAGTGCCTACATTAGTTAGGAAAACCTGTGTCTTTCTAGTGTGAAAAAACCTGTACATTTCAAATTTGTATATAATGTTATTGATTGTAAATTCATATCTCTATAAAGTGAAATTTTTGTTTCAATTTAATGAAAAGGCAGAGTTCCTTTTTTGAGCACAACTTGCCTGTGACACACTGTGGACAGCACATAATAAATAATGTTTGAGATAGCCTATCGAGAAAGGGCTAGGGAGAATTATTCTTCTGTTCAGGTAGGAGGACTCCCGTAGAGGTTCCAGTGCTCAAGAGGTAACCTTTCCTTCTGCTTTTCAGCTGAAATGCTTCATTTCATGGCTAAACACTAAGCAGAATTAGCCTGTATGCCATAGACTAACTGTAGACATTTTTTTTTTCTGGTTCTCAGTTTAATACATTACTTTTATTATATTTTGCTTGTTCTTTAACTGCTTTTTCCACAATATTTTGCAGTATCTGAGCTTAGCACTTAGCATTATCTCCTTCAACCATAATTTTTATATGTTATAAAGATCCCTAAATAACAATTTTTAAAGATCTTACATACAAATTTTTTTTTTTTTTTCTGTTTCAATTTTTCCCCTTTGGGCAACTGTGTAGGTAATTATTTTCATATTCCCCTATACTGATTTATTTGTTTTCTTTCTTCTGTCTCCCACCACACAACAGTTTTATAAAACTGTAGAATGGTTTGGGTTGGAAGGGACCTTAAAAATCATCTATTTCCAACCACTGTTTATTGTTCCTTTCTTAAATATAAAGGAAATGTCAGAAGCATTCATGAGAGATGGGGTAAGATGTGGCTTCTGAATGCTACTGGCATATCATTCACAGGATGTCATGAATAATCTGCCACTTACAGTCGTGTAAGTAAAAACGTAATTCCCCAACTTGTTTTGATTTTATGCTTAAAAAGAATAAGTTAGCTTCCTATTTTATCCTCTCTTCAAAAGGAGAGACTTTCTTGGTGTAATGGACATGATGACTATTCCTTTTCTATTAAATTGGATAAATGTCTTAAATCAATTTCTTCTCATGTTTTGAACTCTACCTGGTTATTAGATATTTCGTTGTTTACCCCCATAGATAAAATGTAAAAGTAAAGCTTGAAAAAAAAAAAAAAAAAAACAAGGACAAAATTTATTTTCTTGTAAGAGAACAGACTTTAACAAGATATTATAAGGTCACGCCTGTTGTGCATTCATGAAGACTTAGGCTATCACTGGCTTTAATCCTTAGGTTAGTCATTAGTTTCAGAACTCACCAAAGGAAGTGAATAAGAGTAAAATTTCAGAAACATACTTAAGTGATTTAGAAAATGCATAAATTTTATTTTTAGTGCATTTTTAGTGAAGCCTGCTTTTGGTCTTACTAATTTATTTTTAAATCAGTATCACTTCTGTGAACATTCTGAGATTTGGGAGAACAGTTATCATATTTCCCTGTACTCTTATGATTTCTAATGTTTTTTCACCTTAAAATATTTTGGAGTGAACATGTAAAAAGATAATGCTTTTTGGACTGAATGGATTTTTCCTTAGACATGCATGGATATCTTATTCAAGTCTTATTTAAAGAAAAATCTTGCACTGTAGTTGAAGATGATGTTCTTTCACTTAAGTATATTTATAGATATGATATGTAGGTTTTGGCATTTGTCCATGTCCTTGTACTAAGAAAAGGTCCTATCTGCTTATGAAAAGGGATCATTAAACCCGTGAAAGTTGGTGAATACACATTTTTCTATTTGTCAAAATATGATAAAGGTCTTCAAATGTCGTGTGTAAGAGGGCGTTTAATTTTTTCATTTTTTTCTGTTCCAGCAGTTTTAAGCATACTTCTTTTATCAATACAAAATACAAATATGCAACATGTTTTAAAATGCCAGATATTACCATGTTCAAGTTACAGCCTATGTAAGTTAAAGTTGGCAGCATATAACTCTGTGGTCTAACCAAGATTGTCTTCAAGTTCTTAATAATTGGGTTTGGTGACATACTGTTTCATTCAGAAGTACTGTTGGGAAAAAAACCCAAACATGTTCTGAAAGTATACAGACAAAGAGTCACTTACTGCAGTCTTTGCTGTTGAACAAGCAGAAAACAGAATGTCAGAGCAATTTCCAGAATGCCAATCTGGATGACTGTTGCTTTTTTTCTGCTGTGTACTCTATCAGTCACATGAAGGTTAGACTCTTAAGTTTTCAACTATTCAGAATTTAATTTAGCAGCTCTTGGGGAGTTGAGAATTTATGTGATCAAGAGTATGAGAATGTGGAAACACTGTGGCTACAGAGCTTACTGTCACACCAGGACAGACCCTGTACAGTGCAGACTGTAAGGTAGAAAATGCAGTACCGTATTTTTCTCACGTCAGAGGTAAGTTGGGTGAGACATGGTTAGCCTAGCCCTAGAAGATCCTGCTTTGAGCATATGTTAGTTAATATTTTCTTTGTGCCATCTGAAACTTTGTCACTTCCACAAGCTGTTTGTAGGAATAGTGCAGCAGTGCGCTGCACTGTTCTGCAGGCTGTATGCTAGGTGCACCGTCTGTCTTTTGCATGCTTTGAGAATTCATCACATGGTTGGTCATACATAGATGTGAAACAAACCCGCCAATTAGAGTGGGGGTCTGCTTCATTTGAGTGAAAAAGGAGTGTTGTTTTTATACAAATCACAGAAGGAAGCTGTGGTCTTATTGCACTGTAGGGAGTAGCAAGTGGAAGGTTTTTTTCTCTTCTGGAGACAAGGTGCATCATCTGTTGAGATCTTTGCCCATAGCGTAGCATCACAGACTTAAGATAGTCAGTCAATACCTGGACTCTGCAGTCAAAACAGTATGTAACTGTATCTTATTCAGAAGCAGTATTTTCCCCTAGTTTTGTGCCTGTAGTTATTTTCACACTCTTTCGTTGGTTTGAGTTTGGTTTTTTGGGACTTTTTTTTCTGAAAATAAATTACAGTTATTCAGAGACATAGTTTGCAAATAGTCGATCAGTGGGAGGGTCCTGACCATGGACTCTAATAAGCATCCTTAGAAATGCCCAGGGGTTGAGTTACCTTTCGGGTAACTGTTACCTTTCCGGACTCTTCTTCAGCAATAATAAACATGTATATGACACATTATTCATTCAGTTGAACTTGGCACCTGTGATTTGGATGGGGTTACAGAAGTATGGTTTAGATTTCTGTTTCTTTAAAGTTTTTGAAAGCCTGCACTTTGGCAGTTCTGCTGCGGTGTAAATTCTTTCCTGTTTCTAGTAACTTAATAAATGATCTCCATACTTCTTAGCATTTTATGGTTATTTTCATTATTCACTTAAAACAAAAAAGCAGTAAGAATATTTTGATCCACTTTATTCTCTAATAGGACAAATTGTGATAATAAATTAACATCTGCCCCCTACCCATGAGATACTGAAATGCAGTCTCCATGTAAGATCTTTTAAAGTGTTACTGCTTTATGGAATCTGTTTATGAAACAGATTAAACTGTGATTAATGATGTTCTTTAGCAAAGAGAAGTAAAGCAAAATACAATTCCATCAGATCATCTGCAGACCATGCTCATGTATAATTAAAGTGATGAGGAAAAAAAGAAAACAAGTCAAAAGATAAGCAGATCTCAGCAGAATATTTATTGGTTGTAATACATTTAAAATTTTTAGTAAAATAAATATGTAAATATTGTCTAAAACCTGTATTATCACATTCACTTTTAGAAATAGAAGGAAATAACATAGTTATTTTTTAAAGACATTTCACAGGTTAAATTTCACCTGTATTTGAACACTTAAGAGTTTTTAGTGTAATTACCTGCTTTAATTATGTCAAAAGTAATTAGGTAATTAATGCTACACTTTAACATTTACAGTAAAGACTGATTGGCTGTACACAATGAGTATGCATACACTGAGCATTGCCTTTACGGCATGCAATTTCTAAGAAAATTGTAAGTTATGCATACTTTACATTAATAGGAACACATGTGAATAAGGCTAATAAATGGAGGAGATTATAACTTTGATGGGATGAAAGTTAAATTTGAATTTAAGAATTAATTCAGATAATTCTTGTATGGTTTATTATAAAAATACTTGTGCTTTGATCAACCTGGTCTAGTGGAAGGTGTCCCTGCCCATGGCAGGGCATTTGAATTATATGGCCTTTAAGGTCCCTTCCAACCCTAACTGTTCTATGATTCTATATCTCCTGAAATACAAAATGTTTATTATACTATTAATTGTCCTATTTACACTACTAATACAGAAGGCCCTTATTTTGATGATAAGAAAAGTCAATAAAATTGAAAGAGCATAAACTTGTCAATTTCAATGTCAGAGTGCTCAGTAAAGTTAGTGCTTCTTAACATTACCATGAACATTTTGTCATTTCAAAATTAATAAAATACTGATTTTATTTGAAATATAACTTATTTTTGCTGTTGAAAGAGTAAAATAAAGCTCCTTGTTAGCAATATCACATAGTAATACTAATAAAAGACTGCAATTCAGATTGTATATGATTTTATGTAAACTTTCTGAGATTATGATTTATAATGCATTTATTGAGCTCTGTCTCAAAAGAGGTTCACAGTAGACATTTGTTAAATAATAAAAAGGGACAAATGTATGATGAAATCAAAACTGGTTAGTAAATCTGTTGATTTCCTCATGTTTATCACATTTAGATCAGTTTTTTTTTTTTTGTTTTTATTTTTGTATTTGCTAGTATCTTTTCTCTCAAAGTAAAAATAAATTGTAATCTGTGAAAGCTGAAAAGCATGCGTATAATGTGCACAGGAGTTGACATCAGGGCAAGAGTTATATGGAAATTTTATTTCAGTGTATCTTTAAAATGAGAGATTTAAATCTAACTTACGAGAATGCTGACTCCAGATTTACTCTTGGAAGGGTATTTTTCAAAGTTAATGCAAACAGAGAATTAGATATATGTAGTATAGATATAAAAAAGTGTGATGTATATGTGTAAATATATCCATATAAAACATTTGTGCAACACAGCTTCAGTTTCCATAGTAATTTTTTTTCCATGTGTATGTTTATATCAGCTGATTATCTAGCCAAATTTATTAATATGTGTAAGTTATCTATATTCAAATGTTGCCTGTGTCTACCTTTGTAAGGCTTAATTAAATGTTAAAAGTTGCTACTTAATTTTAGATAGTTTACTTTAATGAAATTTGGCTCCGTAGATTCTCGTTGTATGAGAAATATAACCAGAGTACTGGTGTTTGGAGACAGTATAGTTTGCAAATATGTGGGTTAATGATAAATATATACACTTTTCCCCACTGAGCCAAATTTGGTATCCTGGTAAATCCAGGATCTTCACATTTAAGAAAGACCATGCAATTGTACCTTTACTCATTTCTTGTAATTATTGCTTTTGTCGATAAGCTATGTTGACTTTCATAATTAGCCCATTTCATTTGTTCGTTTACTGAAATAATTGCTAATCCGTGTCATTGCCTTCACTTACTCCAGCGTTCTTTCTATCTTCCAGCAGTAGTTACTATTCCATTGTGGCTATCTTGATTAAAAAAGTGCAACTACAATTTTACAGAAGGGTAAACCAGAAAACAGATATACATATAAATTAAACATACACATAGAAATTGGGTGAATGTTAAGTTCTGAGCCAGCCACTTAAGTCGAGTTATTTATAGTTAATTGTAGTTACTGATATATGTCCTGAGACCAGCAGTCTGGTATTACCCTTTTCTGGTTTCTGATTTTTGCCTGAGATGTCATGTCAGACTTTGAGAGGAATTGTCTTGTAAGAGGACTCTGATTACCTTTAGAGAGCTATGGAGTCCTGTAATAGGGCTTACAAAGTTTGAAGATATCCAGCCTTTAGTGAAACTACATCCTTTCTCTAAAAAACATTTCTGGTGATTACTGGTTTTTATGACCTAGAGAGATACAGTTATTTCAATGTTTAACTGTCTTTCTCACTTGGAAACAATTCTCACATGACACCCATGAGAGATTCTCCCCTCAAATGTCATTGTGTAGTTCTTGCTACACAAAATTTTTTAATAGTTAAGCAGGAGTCAATACAAAGGATCAAGCCTCTGCTACTGATTGTCTTTTGCAAAGCCAGGGGTGCAAAGTAGCCAGAGCCCTTGATACCGTTAATCTAGATATGTATCTGGTCTTTCTAGATGAACTTTTTCATAAGCCGAATTTCATTCTGTTTTTCACCATTCCTACAGTGAAAAACACTGTGAAGCTACACAGAACAATCTGTAGGTCAGAACATGAATAAATCTGCATTTGTTTTCACTGAGCTGAAATATTAATGGAGTTACCACAAGGATTTTAATTCATGTGTGTCTCCTTCTTTTGCTGCAAAGAATGGAGAACAGAATAATTAACCCAGGATATTAATTGCAAATAATGTAGAAGGGGATGTTAGGGTTTATTACTATTTTAATTATGGCCATGAAAACTCAAAGGTGTTCATTTAGAAACAGTACATTCATCTTCTATCATCTGTATTGGTTGCAGTTTGCCATATTCATTACAGTTATAAATGTAGCAAGTAATTTATCATTCCACCATGCTTACTTTATGCATATTAGTTGATGATATAAGCTTTATCCTTTGTTTTACCTTGCAGTTTTGTGATCTGCAAGTAAAGAGCATGTGCATAACTGGGAGGTTAGGTCAAGATACACAATTAAAAATGCCTTGTTCTGTCAATTCTGATTTTCTGTATGTGTAGCTCAATATAGCCAGAAGACAAAAGATATTTCTCAGTTAAAAGATACATTATTTAAATTACTTGATACTATTAAGAGCAGAAATTTGGCTTCAAAGAAAGTTTGGAGAATGTCTTGAAATAATTCCATGACGGAAAAGGGGTTTTATACAGTGGTCTTGTAACAATGAGAGCTTTCTTTTGGTTATGTGCATAAGTACACTCATGTCTGACATGATTGCAGCTGTGTGGTTCTAAGACATGATGGGCTTAAGGAGAAGGCATGGCTCCATTCAAAACATGGCATTTGTTTTTCCTAATTGTTCATAGAAGGTTTTTCAGAATTAGCTGAATTGTGAACAAACGACTTAAAGAGGCAGTACTGAATAAATAGCTTCTGTACTCTCTGAGCTGGAGTTACTGATTAGATACTAAATGCAATACGACTGTTTCTCCTTAAAAGTAGTAAAGTATTATAAAGTCACATATGGAAGTATATGTGTATAGTATAGAAGTGTGTGTGTGTGTAGATATATATAAAAAAAGTGTGTGCATATATATTTATATATATAGTAGTGATATATTCCAGTGGTTTGGGTTTTACTTCGTGTATTTATGTTTCTCTATGCTTTTGTATCAACTCTTATGGCAGTGGGAATTGTAAAAAGGACTTTACTTTTCTTGTTTGACTTGGGTTTTTTTTTTCTTCCAAATTGTGTGCCCAGCTAGATTTTTGTTAGTGTTTAAAATCTTACTCATTTTAAAAAACTTGTTCTACCATCTTATTACTTGTTTATATCTGAAGGAAAGCTGCTATTTACTAAGTAGTACAGAACTCATGAAAAAAGTTGTATTCCTCCTAGGAAAATATTTTGTCTTCACAGTTTAGTGCCTAGACCTGACAAGGTACCTTCCAATCTTCCTTTTCATGTTAGAATACTTTACGTAATGGACTTTGAGGAGTTTTTATATAGAGTAATTATATTCCTGATCGCCAGTTCGGAAATTCTTAGTTACAAGATAATGAAGGAAGCATTCGAGAAAAAGGACATGGGCATGCAGCCGTAATTTGAAACTGGCAGTGAATCATCACTAGGAGTTTCTTAAATGAGTGCTTGATGAGATTAAGGTGGATCAGTGATACAAAACTCTTGGGGTTTGGTATTTTAACAGCATTGACTGGCTGAATGTTTACCTTTGCCACATGCTTTTCCAGCCCTGGTGGTGTAGTGTTTTGCAGCTGGAGTACATTCACTTGTGTCTCTGATCCATTTCCTGCTGTCCTCCATCCATCCCATCTTGGGCTGTATTTTTTGTCGGAGACTGTCTTCTCAGTATACAGGATTCCATTTCACAACTTTTAACCACTTACAATCAAAAAGCCTTCTTTAGTAATTTCCTCCAAGGGTCTTCTCTCTCAAATAATTGTGATCAATTAAAAGTTGAATTGATGGAACTCTTAAGTCCCCCCAACAAATAATCATGAATGTGTAGGATTTTTTAATTGCCATTAGAGAAACAGTGGTTGAATGGCCACATACTTATATAAATACTTACACCTACTGGTAAATCTTAGGAATAATATTCTATCCCTATGTGTACGAAGTCTAAGCAAGGATCAGGAGAAACTACTGGTGCATGGTTCTAAAATATTTTAGCAGCTGTGAGGAGCTGAAGCAGTTAAAAACTAAATTTTTGCTGTCATCTATCAGTCAAAAAAAAAGTGTGTTTAGCAGAATTTATCACCATATCTGTCACAGAAAATTACAAAAAAATGCTGTATTGCTACATGACAAGTGCTAGTAAATGTTGAAGGGTGATTTATATTGCTATATTTCTTCTGAAATACAAATTTGATGTTTTGATATTAATTTACATACCCTTCTGATCTTTACTGTGTTGTTTCTACGCTATTATATTCTTGGGGTCTGCCTCATTTCTTAGTTCAGAGTAACAAGGTGTTTCGGGTTCTAGGTAAAAGCTAATTGCACTTTCTTTTACCTCCTTCTTTCAATCTCCACCATTTTGTTCAGCTCAACAGCTTCTCACGTGAAGCGTAAAAAAATTTTTTTTTTTTTTTTCATGTTTCAAATTACCAGAATAGATAGCAGTACCCTCTTTGGAAATCACAAATCTCTTGATAGGAGCAACTATAAAGTTCCTATGTCTGATCATCAAACTCCTTTTCTTTTGACCTGCCACAAAAAAGATCTCAAGTTTTGAGCAAGAAGGGAAGTGACTTTTCTTGATGGTCCCTAGAAATCCTTTTTTTCCATACCACAGAATTTAAATGGTTCTGCTGAATCACCTTATTTCGACAGCTTTGAAAAGAAAAGCCTCTTGCAGATAGCATAGAGAACTTAGACCCTTTTTTCTTTTTCTGAACTGCCAAATCAATGTGCTACATACCTTGTAGAAATCAACTGTGTCCAAGATAATCTGAAAACTAGTTAGAATAGATTAATCTTAAAATGTAGTTTTCAAAGACTGATTTTGGGCATTTTTACCTGGAATGCTAAAATGTGATTTTGATTTTAAATTTTAATCCTAAATTAATTTGGATGAAGTTTAGAATGTTGTTAAAATAATTCTGTAATCTGAACAGCAATATCAGAGAATAATATCTTAATGTATTTCTAACTTCATGTTTTAAGCTTTCCATGTTTTCAGGTTCTGTTCAGCTTCAAAGATAGTGTCATTGACACAGTAATGGCACGTCTCTTTCTTTGCATATTTCTATTGGCTATCCTTTCCTCTAAATTTAATTACAGGACATAACTACAACATGTAATTTTCTGCACTGGTTTTAGAAACACATCATTGTGTATTTTAGACACATTTGTCACTTTATACCGAAAATTGGGCACTATTGAGTAGCCTTGAGGTTCTGTAATATTAACATTGCATATTCTTGAAAATTTCCACTCTAGTCAAAGGCATATTTAGCAACAATCATAGGCTTCTCTTGGAATTGCAGGTCCACAGCCATTATAAAAAAATTGGAAGCCTTAGTCTCCTTGTACTCATGGAAAATGGGTTCCTAATTGTCAGTGCATCCAAGATTTGTTAGTACCATCTTATCAGAGCTGTACGTTTCAGCCACAGGATTTCTCCCACTAATTGCTTTCATCATGTACAAGATTTCTAGTAAAAATGTATCATTCAGAAGAAGTTTATGGCTGATCTGCTACTGGCAAGTATAAGTGAAGATAATGGATGCAGCCTTTTAGGGATTCTCTTGAGAAGGCTAGAAGTTCTGCACCTGGGTCAGGGCAATCCCAAGCACAAATACAGGCTGGGCAGGGACTGGATTGAGAGCAGCCCTGAGGAGAAGGATCTGGAGGTGTTGGTTGACAAGAAGCTCAACATGACTTGGCAATGTAGACTTGCAGCATAGAAAGCTAACCGTATGCTGTGCTGCAGCAAAAGGAGACTGGCCAGCAGGCTGAGGGAGGTGATTCTTCCCCTTTACTCTCCTCTTGTGAGACCCCACCTGTAGTACTGCATTCAGCTATGGGGTCCCAACACAAGAAGGATGTGGGCCTTTTGGAGTGAGTCCAAAGGAGGGCCACTAAAATGATCAGAGGGCTGGAACACCTACTTTATAAGGACAAGCGGAGATAGTTGCGCTTGTTCAGTCTAGAGGAGTCTTTGTGGAGACCTTATAGCAGCCCTCCAATACCTAAAGGGGGGCCTACAAGAAATCTGGAGAGGGACTTTGTACAAGAGCATTTAGTGATAGGACAGAGGGGTACTGGTTTTAAACTGAAAAAAGGGTAAATTCAGATTAGATATAAGGAAGAAGTACTTTACTGGGGGGTTGATGAGGCACTGGAACAGGTTGCCCAAAGAAGTTGTGAATGCCGGCAGTGTTCAAGGCCAGGGTGGATGGGGCTTTGAGCAGCCTGATCTAGTGGAAGATGTCCCTGCACATGGCAGGGGAGTTGGAACTATATGATCTTTAAGGTCCTTCCGGTCCAAACCAGTATATGGTTTTATGAAGTATCCTGGTTTATGTACTTTCCTTCTTTTATCTGAAGATTTTTCAGGAAAGCAACTAGTACAATGCTTCTTTGGACAGTGAGCTGATATCCATGGGGAGCCAAAGTAACAATAATTTTTGTGAATGGCTTTTGAGAGAAGAAGCCTTTCTATTTATGAGTTAGAGCCTACACACTCGCTGGTAATAGAATGCCAACTAAAGCAGAGACCAGAGAATTTTTTTTGTTTGCTTGTTTAAACATGATTTGCTAATTCCTTGCTGTGAGAAATTTGCATTCCAAATTACATCTTTAGTTAAAAGCATGAAAGAAAAATCTTAATTTTCATACTTCTGAGTAGGCAGTAGCATAATTAGGTGGTAACTAAAAGAAGTGGGAGGTACTTTTTGTCAGTCCCCTGAAGAGTCAAGGTTTAATATAAAATACTAATTGAAAAATGGTCTAGATTTAAGCCAAAGCAGCAATCTTTGCAAAGAAAAAAACAACCGTTACCCATTCTTTCCTCTATTAAATCTTTCTCCAGCTTAGTTCCAAGGGTCTAAGCCTTGTAATTTTAGACGTAAATTATTGCCAAGCATTTAAGCTGAAGTAAGGTTTCTGTTGCATGATAGTTTTTAGGACTAAAATGAAATAATGCTCTTTAGAAATACAGCTTCATCTGAGAGGAGGTGTGGGAACTGGAACAAAATGAACATTTGTAATAAGCATTAGAGTGGGAATCAGACCAAACTCTTGCTGCAAACTACTGGCAGATACAAATAAATATTTAATAATATCTTTTTGCACTATTTATTGTATTTATAGTAAGCTAGAACGATTTAACTTGAGAAGAACATCTTACTTGCTATAGTATTTGTTCAAGGGATTAATTTAACTTTCACCTGAAAGAAGCAGTAGTTATGAGGGCAGAAATACCACAAAGAAATAACATAGAGAAATAGCAAAATGACATCTTGCAATAATTGTGGATAAAATATATGAAGGAAATTCTACAAATATATGCACTGCTTGTGGTGAGAAAAAAATCTCAGGACCACAGACGTGACTAGAAAAGTGCATTAGGTTGAGGAACAAAGTAGCAACTTGTCTCTTACTGGGATCCAATTGCAGAATATTTTCTGCAAACAATAGAATATTATTTCAGTTCTAGATATCCTTTTTGATAGAAAGAGGGAAATTGAATTGGAATAGCATTTACAGAATTTAAACATAACCAGGAAAGATGAAGACTAATTTATGATGTAGGTTTATTTACATTATGATCTACAAAGAACTGATTTTTTTATGGATATTTACATATTTTTAAATTTAAATATCTAACAGTCCATCAGAAAGATATCTCTGTCCTTTCTAAGTGTTTTCTAAGTGTTTTCCCTAAAAAGAAAATGTATACTCTTTGACTCAGCAACCAAGAATTTATTCAGTGCATAACCCCTCTGGAAAAGTAAGTTCATATTTCAACATACGTGCTATTCAAATTAGAGAAATTCCACTGAATTTCTTAAGGGTATGTATCTGCAATCAGTAGGGATTTGCTGTGTAAGCCTACTGTCAGAGGCTAAGCCCGAGTCTGATGTGAACAAACACCTGGACGGACCAGCCTGGTATTTCTGCCTGCTGTACATATAGGACAATTCATAACCTTTTGGTATCTTGTTCTGCCTTGAACTTGTGGTTTGCACTGGGTGTTTAGCCAGGGACTTTCCAAGGGTTGATTGATACAATGGGGCATAGCTGTAAATTCTAAATATATGCAGGCATCATCTTACCGGTAATGTGCTTCTTGTCTTCCTGCTTGATTCCCCTAGACTTTTATCGCATCTTTTGTTGATCCAGATTTTTCTCCCAGATTTTCATCACACTGCCACTTCAGTTTAAGGGTGGATGGCACAGGACTGCTCACAAACAATACAAGCTTATTGTAGCAGTCTTTTTACCCTGCCACAGAGGGAAATACTAGATGGCTCTTACTCTTCATTGACTGCTCTGTATAGAAACTTGTGGTTTTGAAATACCTTCTCATCAACTCCAACCCTATAGTCAAATGAGCAGCTAAAGTATCATAGAATTTTTATAGGTATAGAATCCAGAGCCCAGATAGAGTTTTAAGGAGTTTAAAGTAATTAATGAGCAATGAAGATGGAAAAAGAGATAAAATGGGAGATAGTAATTTAAATACAGTTTTAAGGAAACACAATGATTTGCTTTAGGGAAGCTAAAATGTAGAATTGTGCTAGATCAGGTACCATTACATTAGATGGAACTTTTTTTGTAAAGATGTTTCTCTGTTAAGATAAAATAACATTACAAAAGTAGCTGAAACATTTAATAGAAGGAAAAAAGGATTATTGCAGCTGAATAACAGATATAAAAGCACATTTGTTCATTAATATCTGTGCAGTCTTCAGAAACAATTCTGTGAGGTGGAATAAGCAGAGGGTTATGCAATGGTATTCTTCTGTTGTCAAATTGTGTTTGTTTTTTTCCAATTATGCTGTTTGGATAATCAGGCATTTTCTTTTCTGGTGTAATTTAGTGGGAGGCATATATCACACCACCACGTGGAGTTTTAAACTTAAAGCCATGGATTTTTGCCTCTTTATGTGTGCTTACTGTAATTGGCATAACAGCCCCATCAAGTACTAATTCTTGCTATCCAGCCAGTCAGCATGCATTTCATCATCCCCTAAGTTCACCAGGTAAATACTTTTTAACAGCTGGGTGGCACATAAACTGTTAGTTTGTGGTTGCCATCCTCCCACTTCCTAAGACAGTGAGAAGAGAGAATATAACCAGAGCACATGTCATCAGAGAGGAGGGCAAGGAAATAAAGTAATAGCATAGTGAAAGGGTTGTGAACTTTACTATAGGTAGGTCGAGGTGTTTACATGAAAGGAGTGTAAATGAGGACTGGGGAGACAGGAAATGAAGTGTCAGTGTTTGGTCATTGTTCTGCTTCCTATGAAGGTACTTTGCATGTGCTGTTGTACACTCATAGCTGCTCAGTGCAGATTATCTCATTGCAGCATAAGGGAGGGGATGAGAAGTGGCACAGCATAATCACTGAACATCTGGCATTCCGCAGGAGATGGTATTCAGCTCTCAGAACTGAGCCAAGACTTGCAGTTTGGTAAATCAGAAGACTTCTAGGTGGGTGATAATGATGAGTGTGGCATGGGGTTATGCAAGTGAGTTGTCAGAAAATGGGAAAATATTAAGGAATTAGTTGAGTTTAGGGGTCTAGCTAGGACTTCGCAGCATTCAAGGGTGCATATGAGCCACTAATGCTAAGTTAAAGCAATTTGAATTGTGTCCTCTGTAATGTAGTGGCTGAGATCCCACATGTACCAGACAACCTTCTCCCAAGTGCAGAGTTTTACCAAATCTCTGCTGACTTCACTGGGAACTGAGGGCAACAAACTGCTTTCCAGTTTGAGTCCTTCTTAAGCACCACAGTTTCTTGGACTGTTGCACCTTTGTCAAGGCTTTTGAAGACATAATAATGTATTAGTGAAAACATGCAGTGGAATTACTTTGTTTCTTTTACTTTTGTTACAGCTTGATTCCTTTTCAGGGTAGAAGTATTAAACTTGGTAAGCCTGATTTTGAGCTTGGTAATGAAAAGAGGATGAGAGTAATGCCTGTGGAAGTAATTAATTTGCTTTGTGAGTAAGCAAATATCATAATTGCAATCCTTAATTTTTATAAAATCCATTTAGCATGAAATAAAAGTTCCTTCCAGTTTTTTTCTCCCTATAGCATTTGAAATAAAGTAAATTGCACATGTATTGTAAGCTTATGTTCATAATTGCTTTAGATACTCAGTCTCCTTTTTGCAGCACAAATTTCAGCATAGCCAGGAGCATACACACAAACCTGGAAACCTAACCTTCCTGAATAGTCTCAAAGATACCTTTACTGGATAGATCAGAGCACTTATTTTGAGTAGTAGTTAGGTTTCTCCCATCTGCATCCAAATCACTGTCTGAACTTCTTACCTGTGAAAGGGAAGTAAGAGCACTGTCCGATTTCCCTGACATTAAGTACTTAAGATGGTGGTGATGCAGGTAACAAAACCAGATAGATACTCTTTGATTTCAGTTTCTGTTTGTATAACCAGAGTTGAGACTTAAGTATTTTGTTGTATCATTTTATAACTTGTAACTTAATGACCTTACAGATTTTAGGCTTCAACAAAACAACAACAAAAAAGTATTTCGGTTGTACTGGCACCTACAGGTCTGTGGCCTAACATGCTAGCAACTGTATTAGTATACAGCACAATCAGTGTTTACAGCACAATCAGTGTTTGCTGTAAAGAGCTGACATTCCAATATATAAACCAGGGAAAGCTGAATGAATGCAGGAAACAGGTAGAGAATTACAAATTGGTAGCAAGATTAATATGACCTAAATGGAAAAAAAAAAAAAAAAAAAAAGAAGAAAAAATCCGCTGTTCCACTTTTTAATTTTCTCTTTTTTAAATAACATTTTCAAACAGTTGTCACAAAAAAAAAAAAAAAAAAAAAGAAGAAAAGAAAAGAGAATGTTACAGCTGAATATCTCAAAATAATGCAAATGTTGCCATTCATTTCAGGAAGAGCAAAATTTTACTTATGTTTAAAGCAAAATGCCTACAGATGTATTTATGTTCTGTTAAAACTGAATTTTAATTGGAATATGTTTTCTGTCACATCCTAGTATAAAGTAGATTGTGCATATTCTCTATTTTTTAACACATGTATATTTTTAAAAGATGTCCTATGTGTTAATAGGTGAAATATTAATCATGGCAGGGGTTGTATTTGAGTGTATGTTAGTAGTATATTCCTATACTAAACAATTGAAGAGTTGTCAAAACACACAATCTGATGTTTCTAAAACCGATATTTAGAAAAGGGTATTTTTCTTTATCTCAGGAGCAGACAAACACGTTAATCGAGCAAATCCAAGATTTATTTTCCAAAATACATCAGAATTTGTATGTTGTTTATATGGCTGACTACAAAAACATGTCTGAACAAGGTGTGAGTGGATGGGTATGAAAGAGGAGCTCATTCTTTATCTTTCCTCTGATTAGATAATTTTGTTGAACAACTAGAGCTGTTAGTCGTGAACCAAATTAACTTTTGTGATGTCAAGTAGGAAAAGTAGTAGTTTCTTATTGAGAAAATCTTTCTTGTTCATACAAAACATTTCCTTCTTAATTTTCCAGCTGAATTAAGCCATTATTTTATCTTAATACACCATTAGAGTAATTATAGCCATATTACAGTACCAATATGCTACAATGCTGCCCTGAAATTAAATATTATGTTTCCTTCTGCAATCACATGTATGGTTATGAGAGTATATTTTCATACCTTCCTAATTTCTTCTCTTAAACTCAAATAAGCGCTTACGCCTAAGTTCGTCAGAACCGTGCGCATTGAAACCAAGCAGGATCTGGCAAAGCACAGTTTCCAAAATCTCCTCAGGAAGCCGTTAGTAGTATGTCTTTAAATCACTGGAGTTCAGTAAATGTTTTCAATCATATATGGCACAAAACCATAATCATGAAAGCTGTGCCAAACAATAAAAGATTGGCAGTTTTACTAAGTTTTCCTGAGTGACTCTGTTTTTATACAACTTTGCATTTTTGGAATGTTAGTTAAAAAACAAAACAATCAAACAAACAAAAAAAGCCCCTACCCACAAAAGACCCAAACCAAACAAAACAAATAAGCAACCTTAAATAAATGTATTTAACAGATACCTGAAAATTCCTTATATTTAGCAAGTAGTTAATGTATTTTGTAACTAGATCTCAAATACAAAATCAAATGCAAGAGTGGGTTCCTCCTTTTTCTGATTGGAAAACTAAAAATCACCAAATAGTTTGAACTGAATTTTAAAATGACTGTGAGGTGTCCTGGCTTAAAAATGAGTGTGTCTATAAACACATATAAAAAACATTTCAATGTGTGTGTATAAACACAAATAATCTATGTAAGTATATACACATATTGAGATGTTTGTGTTTTTATAGGATTATTACAGGATTATATGGGTGGGCTAAATATTTTTTCAATAACATACTTTTATGTTACTTTTAGAATAAAGGTAACATGAATGTATGTTACCTTTAGAGTAAGTCAGCACCTAATTTTTTTATTTATTTATTCCGTAGAACATCTTTTGTTTTGATGTCAATGAATGTGAAATTCTTAAGGAATTAAGAATTCTACATATGCTGTAAAACAATTCATTGAAAATACAATATGTTGCTTTACAGTTTTTATTGTACATATTGTACAAGTGGAAAATATAAATGTTTCTCAACTTTATAGTATGCTGGATTTTCAAAGATTTTATTTTGATGCTATCATAAAAACTGGAAATACCTAAATTGGGTAAGATTAGAAAAAGCTTATTTATAGGGTATGCCTTTTTATTTGCCATTATTTTGACTTTCTAATGAGGCAGTAAAATGAGAATGTTGCTAATAAAATTTTAATTGTATTTTGTATTGACTTGTTGCTGAGATTTTAGATAGCATTTTGTTGAAAGGATTGAGAAATTTAAAATGTTATCCCTACACATATGGTCCACAAAACCTGGATAAATAGATATCAGTAGGCTACTAA